>NC_090735.1:17776490-17783990 GCF_036898095.1 Palaemon carinicauda
TACCTTGTCCCAAGTAATATAGTCAATTATTTGACGACCACGTGTGTCAAAAATTGTGGTAGGAAGGTAGGGGCTAGAGAAGTGGCAGTTGATAAATTGTCCAACAATCGTTTCCTTATTAGGAATGAATATTTGTATCAGAAAATGGCATGAATTTATCATATGCTATCGGAAGCAACCTGCGTTTAATTGTAATAGTGGTTATTATTTCCTTTTTTCATCAGAACACATGGATGGTAAGTCATTTCATTGTATAAATGACCAAGGTAACAATCATCAGCATAGTTTAGGTTGGTGGGAAGAGTTTGGGCCTGCGCTGCCAAATGGAATTTTCTTGAATGGAGAATATCATTATTACAGATTCAAATCATTTAAGAAGTAATATTTCTATGCCAGAAGGTTCGTGATTATGGTTTAATTTGATATTATGTAATCAGCGTAATCAACATATATAAATCGAAAAATGAATAAGAAAATGGTCACATGTCTGCGCGCTCGCCAACACCTGACTGTGTTACATTATCTACCTGCGAATTTGTTTGTTAATAAGGGCGTTTTAAAGTGTAAATCACTTATAAAATAAACCTTATCATAGTTTCTTTAGTAAATGTATGCATGTTATTTAAGCTGTTTCTTGGTTCAATATAGGTTAAAAGAATCCGTTAAGTACATAATTATTTATATACTGTATATATATATATATATATATATATATATATATATATATATATATATATATATATATATATATATATATATATATATATATATATATATATATATATATATGCATGCATGCATATTCATATGCATGCATGCATATTTATATGCATGCATGTATGCATAACATCACTGTTTTTCCTTACCAATAACGGCGACGGTCTTCCTAAGTCAATGATAGGCCAATCGTGAATATATAAAAAAAGGTGATTCTGAGAGAGAGAGAGAGAGAGAGAGAGAGAGAGAGAGAGAGAGAGAGAGAGAGAGAGAGAGAGAGAGAGAGAGAGAGAGAGAGAGGCCATCTACAAGACAGGGATGCTGATGATCTCTGCAAATGAATCAGCAGAGATAGAGTATACCCATAACAAGAAGAGCCAATGATCATTTATGTAGGTGAAGTGTGGATGTTGCATTATGCTATTAAAGATATATGATAATTGTTTGTCAATATTTATTTTTATTAGTACGAATATTGATCATGATTTTTTTAAGGAATTTGTTGCTTATCATAGAGTTGAAGATGATAGTTTGGAGACACAGAAATGTAAGCATACGAGATTATAGTCTCCAGGATTCATAAGAATATAAATAACGTTTTACTCTATACGAAAGTTTGTTTCAAAGAAAGGGTTATTTCTGTAATGCCAATAAATCACAAGGAAGGTTTTTCTAATAATTTACTACTACCCTATGATCGATAGAAATAGGAATAAAGGTTATGCTGGTCTAGACAGTCAAATGCTCATCCTTATTTCTCTCGGTCATAGGTGCAATTCCTTGGTCGGCCAGAAATATTTATCATTGAAGAATTTTCCCGAAGCATTTGAGATCCCAAGGCAGAGCGAAATCGATATTAAGGGGTATTTGTAACTTATTTGAAAAAAAAAAATACATATATATATATATATATATATATATATATATATATATATATATATTATATATATATATATATATATATATATGTATATATATATATATTATGTAATACTAACACTCTTGATTTTAATCAATGTAAATATCAACAACAATGGCATTTAATATACATTTGTACTCTCGGAAATGTATATCTACTGGCAATTCATTTATAAAAATGCTTCTGGCTGAGCAAGGATTCGAACTTACATTCTGAGCCGAAACAATGCCTGCATGGATGACTTTTCCAATCGAGCTATCAAGATAGACAGGAGTTCATTTCAAGTCAATTGTACATATATCTGTCGAATTTAGACATCTCTTCTTAGACTTGAAATTAGCCCATCAGAACCCTCACCGTCAGAGCCTTTTCAAACTTTAGCCCCCCTCCCCAAACCCGAAAAATGCTCTTACGCTCCTGCTGAATAAAAAAAAAAAAAAAAAAAAAAAAAAAAAAAAAGTCACGATTCATCTTTTTTTTTTTCGAGGACCAAATTCAAAGCCTGTTGACTAGTACACCTCGTAAATGAATATATTAACGAAGTACCCACGCATTTGACTAACATGAGAGGAAGCATACCGCTGATTGGTTGATGCTAAAGCCTGATAAAACTTGCACAAACAAGCGCAGTAGAATGACTAATTGTCAAGCACTCGGCAACAAAATCAACATACGAGAGATTGAATGACAGGAAACGTTTTAGAAATTGTTTTTAAATAAATAGATAATGCATCATCGGCAAGAGTATGTTTGTAAATAAAGAAGGAAATAAAAGTTAATTGATAGGCTCAGGTGCCATGTGCTGCGCTCTTCCGGCTGATTGTGGAAATATGTCGGGGTTGTTGCAGCCTATTGGAAGTGTCCTTGTTTGGCTAACTGTTGGACTTAGGTTCGAATCCCGCTCAAGGTCGATAGCCTCTTGTAGTGCCCGCAACCTCATCGCCCTTGTGAGCTAGGATTCGGGTGTTTGGTGGAGCCTATAGGATTACCTGCTGAATTATCAGTAGCCATTGCCTGGCCCTTCCTGGTCCTACCTTGATGGACTGGGTGCTCGGATGCTGATCATATGTATTGTATAAATGGTCAGTGTCCAGGACATTGTCACTGTCCCATGCCTGTGCCATTCATGAGTAACCTTTAAATTATTACCTTCCCTTACGTGATACTCGGCCAAATCGATTCCATTTAAAATATATTTTCATTATAATTTTTATCGGTTTTTTTTTTTTTTATTTCAGTAGGGTATAGCCTATAGCCTAACATTTAAATGCAGGTGAAAAATTATTAGAATCCTAGCCTTAAAAGGTGGAACGTAGAGCCATAGAAAATGTTATTTTCGCTCCTGGGAAACTTGCAGATCCCAAAAATTCATTTAAACTTATTTCATGTGGTCGTTACCATATGTTGATTCCTACAAAATATGATATAAATGTCTTGAATGTCGCTCATTAATGACAGAGGCAAGGGACAGAGACAATGCCCTGGAGACTGACCATATAGACATATGATCAGCACCCAAGACCCCTCTAGAACTACTAGAGGACCAGGGAGGTCAAGGCATTAGCTGATGTTGACTCAGCAGATAGAATTGTAGGCTCGCCCAAACCCCCCATCTATAGCTCACAAGAATGGTGAGGTTACAGAAACTACAAGAATATGTCGAGCTTGAGCGGGATTCGAACTCGAATCGCCATGCAGGGACGTTTCCAATACAACCCTTGCACTCTATTAAAACTAATCTCTTTTCTACAACTAAGAATATCTCTTAGTCCGCAAGAAGTAGAAGAATATTGAAGAATATTTAGTGTATCTTTCTGTGACCCGTTCAAAGGTTTTGAATGCTGACTGAAATTCTTTTAAGATACTTTTATATAAACCCTTGAGTAATGCAGAATCTTTTTGAAATAAATTCTCAACCGAAGATCTCTTCAGAACTGTCTTATTATTGAAATTCAAATTTAATTTCGATACGTAAATATGAATTTCATTTTATTCAAAGAAGACCATGAACCGTAAAAAATATTTTAAGAAAGGCTAAAGATATATTGTACATTAAATTACTTCAGTTACATAGGCTGAAGAAAATTTCTAGAATCACAGTATTTCACAATGAAAAATCTTATGATTTCCTTCTTTTAAATATTCATATTTCTCTATTTTTCAGGTGAGTTGAATGTAGAACTTCCAACATCAGAGTTTTTGTATTCGTTTTCATCCGGGAAGCAAAAGGTATGCCAAGGTTATGTGTACTATCTTTATGTAAAATTCAGTAAGTCTTCTGTCTGCATTTGGTATATCAACTGTGGCGTCACAATACTAAGGGTTTCCAGGGGCCGAGCGGGGAAACTCAAAATCACGAGAAAACAGCGTTTGTAAATTGGCAATTTTCAAATATTCATATCTTGGTGATTTATGCAAGGATTTTCAAAAGCTTTGGAGTCCATGTATATCCAAGTAACCTTTTTAATGTGAAAGGAAGTATATTTTTAAAAGACATTGATGCTATGAAAAATATAACAATTTCAGCTCTGTAGACCCTTAGTATTGTGAACGCCTCTAGTAGTATATTTATTTTAGAATATTTTAGTAAATCCTAATAGTTGAGTCTTGATGATCTCTGGTAGAAAAAAAAATGATAATAATAACTAACGTTGTTTCAAAAAATGACACAGTAAAAGATAAACAGGACATACATGATATTGTCAAACAAAACCTAATGTGCGAAATAGTACTTTTAACATATCTATTTTTATCGTCATAAACAACAAATGATGAAATATCTAAGTAGCAAATTCAGAAATATTATTTGAAAACTCACATTAAACTTACAGGCTTTTTTTTATATTCTGTGGTGATTTTAGGTATTTGTAGTTAGTTGGAACTGGCATAAACTTTCTTAATATATGTCAAATGTATTTTCTTTACTTGTACATTTTTTTTCATATATATATATATATATATATATATATATATATATATATATATATATGATAAATTTTGCACATTTTTACGTGTTTTTCATATTCAAATAAGCCATATATATTTTTGATATATTAATGTCTGGATTCTCTTAACAACCTCGGGATCACAGACCCAGGCGAAATCTCACAAAGACAAGAGCTTGGCTCCGGCCGGGAATCGAACCCTGGTCGGCAAGCTTATATAGACAGTGACTAACCCACTTGGCCACGAACAAAGATCTTTGTTCGTGGCCAAGTGGGTTAGTCACTGTCTATATAAGCTTGCCGACCAGGGTTCGATTCCCGGCCGGAGCCAAGCTCTTGTCTTTGTGAGATTTCGCCTGGGTCTGTGATCCCGAGGTTGTTAAGAGAATCCAGACATTAATATATCAAAAATATATATGGCTTATTTGAATATATATATATATATATATATATATATATATATATATATATATATATATATATATATATATATATATATATATATTGACGATATTATAGAGCATGTTTTACGAGTTACCAGATATGATTTAATGTTACTTGGGAAGCAAACACATGATTTCTAGGAATATGGTGGTCTAGCGGGTTGATCAACAGAATAATGCTCCTAGGTTAGGTTAGGTGCGGAACGTTAAGTTAGGTTGTGTTTTCATGTTTTTTCCCTTTTAAAATGTGGTTTTAAAGTCGTAACTTTTGAAATTTTGAAACGTATAAAACTGTTTAACGTACAGTACCTATAAATACACCAGGAGCTCTAGTTGTTTTCTTCATAAGGTATACTGTGTTATAGTAAAATATTACCCACGTTTTGATTACCGACTCGGCCCTTCTCAACCAATTACAAAAGTTCCGTGCTTTTGCATAATTTTGTAAATTTTGTCTATTTCTATTTAATTCCATATTGCATTTCATACCTCATACTCTTCAGCATACAATTCTTCAATATTTTTTATCAAAAGCAAAATTATTGAACAAATTATATTTTCTGAAATGTGCAATATTATTATTATTATTATTATTATTATTATTATTATTATTATTATTATTATTATTATTACTTGCTAAGCTACAACCCTAGTTGGAACAGCAGAATGCTATAATTCCCAGGGCTCCAACAGGGAAAATATCCCAGTGAGGAATGAAAATAAGGAAAGTACAAGAAAAGTAATTAACAATTAAAATAAAATATTTTAAGAACAGTTACAACATTCAAATAAATACTTCATAGATAAACTATAGAATATCTATACAAATTGTGCTATAGGAGATAAGTAAATACTCACATACAACGAAAAAACGTTCCTTTAAAAACGAAAAAACGTTCATTTAAAAACAAAACAACGAAAAAACGTTCCTTTAAAAACAAAACAACGAAAAAAACGTTCCTTTAAAAACAAAACAACGAAAAAACGTTCCTTTAAAAACAAAACAACGAAAAAACGTTCCTTTAAAAACAAAACAACGATAAAAACGTTCCTTTAAAAACAAAACAACGAAAAAAACGTTCCTTTAAAAACAAAACAACGAAAAAACGTTCCTTTAAAAACAAAACAACGAAAAAACGTTCCTTTAAAAACAAAACAACGAAAAAACGTTCCTTTTAAAGCAAAAATATGATCTTAAAAGGAAGAACTGAAAGACTTGGAGATGCAATGCATGTAAACACCCGGTCTTTATAAGAGAGAGTGAAATAGGATTATTTAGAACAAACAACAAGACCCTCAAAGAACAAAGGGATTCCAGAACATGTGTTCTTTAACCGAGACAAACAAGAAACTCGAAAAGAGAGGATCGCCCTTTGCATTTCTTTAAAAACTTTCCCGACGGAGAAAAGAAATCTCGAACAACAGCATCTAATGCATCTCAAACAAAACGACTTGAGACCCGTCAAAGAGACTTCAATTTCTTCAGTCTCCCTTGTTTTCCATGAACGCACCATCTCTCTCTCTCTCTCTCTCTCTCTCTCTCTCTCTCTCTCTCTCTCTCTCTCTCTCGTGCCTTCAGGGTGGGCGTGTGAGAGAAATGACAATCGGATAAAGGGAGCGCCGTCCCCGCGCCCCCCTTTTTTTTGCAATTAATTTCGGTGTCTCGGGAAAACTTTTCTGCATCCATTGAATATGACCCCTGGAAGTGAGTTGACGCTGCAGCCCAAGATTCCATTTACCTGGGAAGGCCTTTTTTGACTTCCTAAATTTCTTTAGTTGGGGAGATTAACCAACAAGAAGACGGAGAGAGAGAGAGAGAGAGAGAGAGAGAGAGAGAGAGAGAGAGAGAGAGAGAGAGAGAGACCAAAGGATTTTGCTTCTAACAATTATTGTGGAATTGTTTTTACTCCCGGTTTTCTCGATGTCTTGTTATTTCTTAACAGGGAATTGAAATGAGGTTAGTGAAAGTGTATAGAGACTAAAAAGTCCTAGCCTTAGGATATCCCATGAATAATAGAAGACGCGAAGTTAGAGAGGTTGAAGGGTATAGATGTAAAACGTGAGCATGTTTAGCGTAATGTAGATGGTAGTGTATCGCAGTAATAAGATCAGAGTTAATATATGGTTCAGAAATATGGGCTTTAAGATGAAAAGAGGAAGCAAAACTTGAGAGAACAGAGATAAGAATGCTAAGGTGGATTTTGGGAATATTATCGTTTGAAAGACTGGAAAATGATGAAATAAGAATGGCAGGTGTAGTAAAAATTACCGAGATAATGAGAGTCACGACTGAGGTGATGTGGGCACTTTTTAAGTATGGATGGTCGGGAGGGAGTGAGAAGGGCTAGGGAAGAACCTGTAAGGGGAAGAAGATCTAGAAGGAGGCTGAAAATTAGATGGCGAGATTAGGTGAAGGATGATATGGAGATAAGAGCTTTGGTGGGAGAGGATGCCTTTGATCGAAGGTTTTGAAGAG
>NC_090735.1:17786490-17798990 GCF_036898095.1 Palaemon carinicauda
ATTATTTTTATTATTATTATTATTATAATTATTATTTTTATTATTATTATTGGGATCTGATTAAGTATACAAAGATTTTAAGATTACTTGATTGATTCCATTCAAAGTTGTTGGGGGTGACGGATTTGATGCTCATAGGCCTATTTAGCCTATTGTTTTTCAGGCTGGGGTTGATTTGAGGTGTTTACCTATAAGTCTTTAAATGTGATATGATTGATGTCTCTTAAAAAGGTTTGTAAAAGATCGGTTTGGTTAAGAATCTTACGATATACCTAACTTTATATTGGACACGGTAACCCGTCATATGATACAAAGCTTTACTTGACAGACTTTCACTCTCCTCAAATCCAAAATTAAATGAAACTAACTTTAGTAAGTAATCAGAACCTACCAGGCAGTGCAGTCAGTAAGGGATAAAGCACACCTTCAGGTAAAACATGTAATTATCCGATGTTGCACAGTCAAAAGCAAACGTCCTGTCGTCTTCAGTCCCCCTCTGTCACCCCCAATATCTATAGATTCCAGAATTCCAGGTGTTGAAGAGTTTGGTTGTTAGGAGGGAGGCTAACGGGTGGGGGGAGGACGACGCCGGGGGACATGGGAAGTAATTGTTAGGCCGGGAGCACTCTAGCGACTCTGTGGCGCCACAAAGCCACAACATCGTATGGCGGGGATGTAGTCTCCCATAGGATTCCATTGTTTTCAAAGCCACGCTTGTGGGGGGGATGAGCGACTGAGAGCCCCAGTCGCTTGCCACAGTCGCTAGTTTGCGCGGCAAAACTTGAAAACAACGGAAACCTATGGGAGACCACATCCCCGCCACACGATGCTGTGGCTTTGTGACGCCACAGAGTCGCTAGCTTGCTCCCGGCCTAAGAGAATTGCAAGGGGTGTGATGGTAGGGGAACCACGAAAAATTATGGATGAACGTAAATTCAGTATAATTTCTGCAGATCTTAATTCTATCTTTATAATTATTCTAAATTATAATTAGATGGTATATTCGTTGTGTTATTTGCTATGCCATTCTCACAAACAACTTGTTGACAAAAAGGATCGATGTTTAGTTTGGAAATATATTATGACCCGACTGAAAAATCTTTCGTAAACACAAGCTAGGAGTCTCTCTCTCTCTCTCTCTCTCTCTCTCTCTCTCTCTCTCTCTCTCTCTCTCTCTCTCTCTCTCTCTCTCTCTCTCAAAAAAAAAAAAAAAAAAGTTTCTTTTTCCATTTATTTTCGCTGCTGCTGTTTCTCCTCTTCTTGTTTCGACTGCTTCCTTTTTTCTGATTTTGTAGATTTCTTATTTTTTCTATTTTATAGATTTTATATTTTTTGAAGATTCTATAGTTTTTTTTTTATCTTTTTAGATTTATTTAATTTATTTCTGCTTCTGCTTCATCTCCTGCTTCTCCTCTTCCTCCTCCTCTTGTTGCAGCTGCTTCTAATTTGTCTTTTGGACTTTATAGTTTTTATATTTTGAGTTTTTTTTATTTTATAGTCTTTATCTTTTTTTTTTTTTTTTTTTTTTTTTTTTTTTTTTTTTTTTTTTTTGCTGCTGCTTCTCCTCCTCCTTTTGTTGCTGCTGCTTCTCCCCCTGCTTCTCCTCCTTCTCTTGTTGCTGCTGTTTCTTTTTTTTTATTTTTTTTTTGGATTTTGTAGATTTTATATTTTTGGGGGGTTTCAAGTTTTTAATTTTTTCTTCTCTTTTTTTGGATTTTTTAAATCGTTATGCTGTTGCTGCTTCTCCTCCGGCCTCTCCTCCTCTTGTTGCTGCTTTGTTATTTTATTTTATGGTTTTTATATTTTGAGGAGGGGATTTTTAAAATTTTCTCTTTTGCTGTTTCTTCTCCTCCTGCTTCTCCTCAAAGGATTCAGGTTCTTCCCCCAGCCTGACTTCTTTGGTTCCCCTAGTAGGACCTAACTTCATACTAGAAGAACCTTGCCTCCTCCCCTCTGCATAGCCAGTCTTCTAGATTATTCCATCAGAGCCACCCGAGGGTTAGTATCCAAAAGAATAGATCTAGATATCTGATCGTTTGTTCACCTGACGAAGGTCTTGTACGAGTACACCAGGGACCATAGCATACTAGAAAAAGACAAGGTTTTCCCCTCTGTAGAGCAAGTCCTCTAGGTTATTCCACGTCCTTCAAGCCGGGTAGTTGAGTCAAGCATCCCTTAAGCACTGGGAAAAAAATCCCCTTTCTCTCCATCTTTCATAGTCCATCCACTTGATCCTTCCAACTAAGGCAATTCTTTACCAAATGATGTAGAGCTTGTACCATCTGCATCAAAGGATATTTCTTCCTAATTAAAATGTCCCTTTCCGCTCCTCTCATATTCTGTCTACCTGATCCTTCTAATGGCACTTGCATAAAAACTTGTTTACTTACAAAAGTAAACTAAAACTAATATTTTCCTCAAAAACTCTACTGAAACTTATTCTAAGAATATTTCCACATGCATTTTTTTTTTCTTTTTGGGGGGGATTTTCTATCTTTTTATTATAATTCATGAAGGATTTTATTTATTTGTGAAAAATTTGCCAAATTCGGCGAACTTATCTTTAAACACTTTTATTTTGCTTTCGAGGACTTCGATGCTTTCGCTTCCGCTGATTATAGTATGCTTTTGCTGGGTTATAATAGTAACGGTACTGCTGACGTTGGTCCCTCTGTCCTGGCTGTTGCCTTGGGCATGGTGGTTGAATCTCTGCGTCGTATTCATTTCTGCTTTGTTCATCCATCAGAACAGTTTTAGCATTAACCACTTTTTTAAGTTTCTCCTCGAATGCCTCCTGTATGAATTCGGGTTTGTCCCCGTGTCTGTCCGGATGTAACTTCAAGGCCAAGCCTTTGAAGACATTTAAAATTTCTGCCCTCGTGGCCGACTGACCCACTCCCAAAACCTCATAAGGGCTTTGGCTTTCCCATTTCTTCTTTAGTGCCTTAGCATCTTCTATGAAGTTCAAACATTCCTCAGACCCCTTAACCGTTCTAATAGCTTCGAAGCCCTTCATGGCAGCGTCGAAAAGGCCAAGTTTGAGAAGGTGCTTTCCTCGTAGCATGTACGCTCTGTATCCTTGAAGACCTTTCTCAATGGCTTGGCAGCAGGCCAATATGATATCCGTGTCAACAGGGTTTTCGGAGGCTGTGTTCGTTTCAGCTCGAAGGAGATGCAGAAGAGCATTTTCAGTTTTTAGAATTTCGCGTAACTTTTCTTGGACCTTTATCTGAAGATCTTTTTGGACACAGTCATTTTCGAGTTCTTCTATTTTCCTATTACGGATTTTCTTAAATTCTTCCATTTCCTCCATTTCTGTTTTAAGAATATCCTGTTTCTTCTCCTGTTTCTTCATCTGAAGATCTTTTTGGAAGCAGTCGTTTTGCAATTTTTCTATTTTCTCATTATGGATTTGCATAATTTCTTCCATTTCCCTGCTTAGAATTTCCTGTTTCTTCTCCTGTTCCTTCATCTGAAGGTCTTTTTTGGCGGTCATTTTCCAGTTGTTCTATTTTCTCATTATGAATTTTCTTAATTTCTTCCATTTCCCTGCTTAGAATTTCCTGTTTCTTCTCCTGTTCCTTCATCTGAAGATCTTTTTCAGCGGTCAATTTTCAGCTTTTGATACTCAGTCTCTTTCTGAGCTTTCAGTCTTTCTTGCGTCTCTTTCTCTGTATTCATCTCATCTATTACTCTTCTCAATTCATTTAGTTGTCCTTCTTTAACCCCCCTTCTCATAGCAAATACTATTCCTCCGAATATGACGCCAGCAGCAGCCAAACCTATGCAAGTTGTCTTGTTACCATGAGAAAGGATTTCGTCCCTCTCTCGGATGTTGAATTCGGGGAGAAGTTTGCCAACAAACCATCTTGATTTCAACTGGTCGTTGAATCTCAGAACTTCTGCCTCCATTTTCCGCAATCCAAATTCACACCCACGTAGTTCCTTACGGGTTTTCCAAAAGCCTCCAATCCAAAGACAGTGCTGCAGCCACCCACCGAGGAAGCCATCCTGAGAGGCGACTGCACGACAGTCTCCAAAACGCGGCGCCTCTGGGAGAAGCCACGAAAACCATTTGAAGACTAAGGACTCCTGGAGAGTTCGCAGCTGACCCTGAAGATTTAACGTTATATCCTCGCACGCAGCGTTCCGTTCTTGGATAACTGAAGCTGCATTTTGAGGCCAGTTGTATTTTCCTCTAACAAATTGTCCGATCATATTCACACACACACCGAATGCTTGTTTGAACATAGTAGTCATAACTATACTTACCTATACAGAGGTTTGTATCAGCATTGGTTTGAAGAAAAATGAAAGAGAGTCTTAGAATGATTCTGAAGACATTTCAGTCTCCTGGAGACTTTTTGGAGTCACAGACTCCAACAACAGATCTCCGGGAAATTTTTGCCTATTTTCCAGACGGAAGACGGTGTTAACTTAAGAAATAATAATAATAATAATAATAATAATAATAATAATAATAATTATTATTATTATTATTATTATTATTATTATTATTATTATTATTATTATCATCATCATTATTTTTAATCCAATATAATTAAACAGTAATAATGTGAAATTAATTTTTCTATCGAATATATGGTAATAATTATATATTTACAGGATCCCTTTTGAAGGTCTTCCGTAATTGCTTTAAAAGGTTAATTATCCTATTAAGTGTTGCATGCGTATATATATATATATATATATATGTGTGTGTGTGTGTGTGTGTGTGTGTATTAGTGCATATACACACATATATCTATGAAATATATGCATACCAACACACGCACACACACACGTGTGTATATATATATATATATATATATGTATGTATGTATATATGTATATGTATATGTATATATATGTGTGTGTATGTGTGTGCGTGTGTTTGTATGCATATATTTCATAGATATATGTGTATGTGCACTAATACAACGAAACCTGCAATTTATCATTCGTGGCTAAAGAAAAATTAACCGTAACCAGAGAGATGGATCCAATGTAGTACTGCCTGGCCAGTCAAAGGACCCAATAGCTCTCTAGTGTTAGTATTTCAACAGGTAGTTGGTGCCCTAGCCAACCTACTACCTATTAACGTGGTGTACCGGAATTAATGAATCCAACTGTACATCTGTCTGGTTAATTAGCAGCAGTGGTAGATTTTTTTTTTTTTTTTTTTTTTTTTTTTTTTTTTTTTTTTTTTTTTTTTTTTTTTTTTTTGAAATAAACACCTCAGAAACAAATTGCTGTCACGTCTTAAAACTAGAACTATCAATCCTAACTTCATAAAGATTATATTTATGTAATCTTATAGTTTATAGTTTATTTAGGAAATATTTGTTTTAATGTTGTTACTGCTTTTAAGATATTCTATTTTCCCTTGTTTCCTTTCCACACTGGGCTATTTTCCCTGTTGGAGTCCCTGGGCTTGTAGCATCCTGCTTTTCCATCTAGGGTTGTAGATAGCAATTAATAATAATGATAATAATGATAATAATAATAATAATAATAATAATAATAGTAATAGTAGAATATAACTTCAATTACACATCAATATTCGAGGGAACAACCTGTAATTACAAATAGTTAACACTTTAAAAAAACCATAATTTTAATCGGAAATTCTCGGTAAAAATATACTGTTCTCGGTCGTTTACTATTTACTATTAATTACCAAGCTACAACCCTAGTTGGAAAAGCAGGATATGCTACAAGCCCAGGGGTCCCAACAGAGAAAATAGCCCAGTGAGGAAAGGAAACTAGGAAAAATTAAATATTTTAAGTTTTTCAGTAAAATACAGGCGACCGTAATTTTTACCCTACTTTGTTATTATCTTTTAGGGTTGGTGACCGTAATATCACTCCTTTACGCCAAGATATCCTTTTTTAAAACTGTAATATGGCTATAATTTAAAGACGAATAAATAGACTTTTATTATTATTATTATTATTATTATTATTATTATTATTATTATTATTATTGTTATTTTATTATTATTATTATTATTATTATTATTAGCAACTAAGCTACAACCCTAGTTGGAAAAGCATGATGCCATAAGACCAATGGCTCCTACAGTGAAAAATAGCCCAGTGAGAAAAGCGAATAAGGAAATGAATATACTACAAGAGAAGTAATGAATGATTAATATAGAATATTTTATGAACAGTAACAACATTATAATAGATCTTTCACATATAAACTTTAAAGAGAGACATATTTCAGTCTTTTTAACTTACGGTTACATTATAACAGTATTCATCTGTTTAAAATCTAGATAAAAACAATTTAACAAAATATACCATAGGATTATGGTGGCCGATGTGGTAACGTACCTTTACTGGTAAACGCCAGACTGGGGTTCGAGTCCCACGCAAACACGTTAGTTCCCTTGGTCACTGCAACCTCGCCATCCTTGTGAGCTAAGAAAGGGGGGTTTGGTGTAGCCTATAGGTCTATCTGCTGAGTCATCAGCAGCCATTGCTTGGCTCTCCTTGGTCCTAGCTTGGGTGGAGAGGGGGTTTGGGCGCTTTTCATATGTATATATGTTCAGTCTGTAGGGCATTGTCCTGCATGATAGGGGAATGGCACTGGCCTTTGCCTCGGCCATTCATGAGTAGCTTTTAAACCTTGGAACTGTTTTTCAATTCATTAAAACTGTTCTATCTTATTTCTCTTTCTCTTGTTTGTTTTAAAGATTTTAATTTTGTTACTGTTCTTAAGATATTTCATTTCATTTACTTCTTTTTGTAGATTATCTATTCCCTTATTTCCTTTCCTCTCCCGGTGGGCCAGAGAAGTACTTGTTAGAACTGTAAGGGGTGTGATGGTAGGGGACCCACGAAAAATTATCTATGAACGTAAATTCAGTTTAATTTCTGCAGATCTTAATTCTATCTTTATAATTATTCTAACTTATAATTAGATGGTATATTCGTTGTGTTATTTGCTATGCCATTCTCACAAACAACTTGTTGACAAAAAGGATCGATGTTTAGTTTTATATATTATGACCCGACTGAAAAATCTTTTGCAAACACTAGCTAGGAGTCTCTCTCTCTCTCTCTCTCTCTCTCTCTCTCTCTCTCTCTCTCTTTTCCATATATATATATATATATGGAAGAGAGAGAGAGAGAGAGAGAGAGAGAGAGAGAGAGAGAGAGAGAGGAGTCCTAGCTTGTGTTCACGAAAGATTTTTCAGTCGGGTCATAATATATTTCATCCTTTTTCTCAACAAGTTGTTTGTGAGAATGGCATAGCAAATAACACAACAAATATACCATCTGATTATAAGTTAGAATAATTATAATGATAGAATTAAGGTCTGGAAAAATTATACTGAATTTACGTTCATCACCCCTTACAATTCTAACAAGTACTTCCCCCCCCCCCCGTCGTCCTCCCCCCACCCGTTGCCCTCCCCCCCCCTAACAACCAAACTCTTCTACACCTGACATTCTGGAATCTATAGATATTGTGGGTGACAGAGGGGTACTGGAGACAACAGGACATTTGCTTTTGACTGTACCGTGCTCACAGTCAATTGTGCACTGTAGTGGTAACGCTACACTAAAAGAATTTGTATATTAGTTGATATTAGAAACATATAAGGTCTGTGTCTTCTTCAATTTCACAAAAAATAGGCTTATTGAGAAAGTCTTTCAAGATTTTCGGTGATCAATCTATTCTGAAGAAGTGTTTTAATTCTTTCATTCTACCTTGTTTTGAGTATTGTTCTCCTGTCTGGTCTTCAGCTGCTGATTCTCATCTTAATTTGTTGGACAGAAACTTACGGCCTATTAAATTTCTTATTCCTGATCTAGATATTAATCTCTGGCACCGTCGTTCAATTAGTTCATTATGTATGTTGCATAAGATTTTTCACAACTCTCACCATCCTTTACATTCAGATCTCCCTGGACAATTCTATCCTGTTCGTAATACTAGGCAGGCAGTTAATTCTAATAGCCAGGCCTTCTCCATCACGAGGCTCAATACTACGCAGTACTCTAGAAGTTTTATTCCAGCTGTGACCAAGTTGTGGAATGATCTTCCTAATCGGGTGGTTGAATCAGTAGAACTTCAAAAGTTCAAAGTTGGAGCAAATGCTTTTTTGTTGACCAGGCGGACATAGTCTTTTTATAGTTTATTTATGACATATTTGTTTTTGATGTTGTTGATAGTTTATTATATGACATGTCTGTTTTGACGTTGTTTCTTATTTTAGAATGATTTATTGTTAATTTGTTCTCTTCATTTATTTATTTCCTTATTTCCTTTCCTCACTGGGCTATTTTTCCCTGTTGGAGCCCCTGGGCTTATAGCATCTTGCTTTTCCAACTAGGGTTGTAGCTTGGATAGTAATAATAATAATAATAATAATAATAATAATAATAACTAGCGCCATCTTCAATTCAAATTATCTTCGTCACAAAGATTAAATATATTATCTACCTCATGCTATCTGAAAACCAGGCATTGTGCAAAACGTATGCCAACACTACTGGGCGATGAAAGTACAAGTTCAAGTTTAATTTCGCCAAGTGAATGTCAACACTTTTCCTGGATCAATATTGCTTGATCCTGTGTCTGACCACTTCCTAAATATATCTTCCAGTCTTTCTATCTGTCCTTTACATACTCAGCAGCTCTCTCTCTCTCTCTCTCTCTCTCTCTCTCTCTCTCTCTCTCTCTCTCCATATTTGTCCATCTCCGGCTTTCAGGATTGGCTGCATTCTTTCTGGAATTATGATGAAATGACTGTTCAATAGGAAGGTAACTGGTGATTTAACTGTGGAATAGGAACGTAACTGGTGAAATAACGGTTGAATAGAAACTTAACTGGTGAAATAACGGTTGAGTTGAATAGGAACGTAACTGGTGAGATGACTGTTGAATAGGAACGTAACTGGTGAAATGACGGTTGAGTTGAATAGGAACGTAACTGGTGAAATGACTGTTGAATAGGAACGTAACTGGTGAAATAACGGTTGAGTTGAATAGGAACGTAACTGGTGAAATGACTGTTGCATAGGAACGTAACTGGTGAAATGACAGTTGAATAGGAACGTAACTGGTTAAATGACTGTTGAATAGGAACGTAACTGGTGAGATTACTGTTGAATAGGAGCGTAACTGGCAAAATGACACTTGAATAGGAACGTAACTGGTAAAATGACAGTTGAATAGGAACGTAACTAGTGAAATGACAGTTGAATAGGAACGTAATTGGTGAAATGACTGTTGAATAGGAACATAACTGGTGAGATTACTGTTGAATAGGAACGTAACTGGTGAAATGACAGTTGAATAGGAACGTAACTGGTGAAATGACTGTTGAATAGGAACGTAACTGGTGAAATGACAGTTGAATAGGAACGTAACTGGTGAAATGACTGTTGAATAGGAACGTAACTGGCAAAATGACACTTGAATAGGAACGTAACAGGTGAAATGACAGTTCAATAGGAACGTAACTGGTGAAATGACTGTTGAATAGGAACGTAACTGGTGAAATGACAGTTGAATAGGAACGTAACTGGTGAAATGACTGTTGAATAGAAACGTAACTGGTGAAATGACTATTGAATAGGAACGTAACTGGTGAAATAACGGTTGATAGGAACGTAACCTGTGAAATGATTGTTGAATGGGAACGTGACTATTGAAATAACAATTAAATAGGAACATAAATGGTTAAATGACTGTTGAAAAGGAAAGTAACTGGTAAAATGACTATTGAATAGGAACGTAACTGGTGAAATACCGGTTGAATAGGAGCGTAGCTGGAGAAATGGCTGTTGAATGGGAACGTAACTATTGAAATAACAATTGAATAGGAACGTAACTGGTTAAATGACTGTTGAAAAGGAAAGTAACTGGTAAAATGACTATTGAATAGGAACGTAACTGGTTAAATGACTGTTGAAAAGGAAAGTAACTGGTAAAATGACTATTGAATAGGAACGTAACTGGTGAAATAACGATTGAATAGGAGCGTAACTGGAGAAATGGCTGTTGAATGGGAACGTAACTGGGGAAAGGACTTGAATAGGAACGTAACTGGTTAAATGACTGTTGCAAAGGAACGTAAATGGTGAAATGACTGTTAAATAAGAACTTAAGTGACATTGCTTTAACGAGAAATATGATCATACATTATTAATTGTAATGAATCTTAGTCAAATAAATGGTTATATAACAGAAGATATAATTATAATTACACTCTTTATTCTCTAGTCTTTTTTTCTTCTTTACTTCGGGCTTTGGTGGGAGATTTTTCTCCTTCAGAGAAGATCTTGACCCCCGGTAAAACAGAAAGAATTTCAATGTAAGCCGGTTTTAATGGCGTAGCCAAGACTTCTTCACGTGATGGAGAGGTTCGGTGAGCTAAATAAAAATATAATAAGGATTAGGGATTAGAGGGAAGACTGAAAGGTGCTGTTGAGTACACAGAGAGAGAGAGAGAGAGAGAGAGAGAGAGAGAGGAGAGAGAGAGAGAGAGACTGAAAAATAAATGCTTTCGACGTAATTACCTGAGTTTTTTCGACAACGTCTGTGGTGTCTTAAAACCACAGGAAGCATCTTGAATATTTCGTGGATTTCCGTGGCAATGAGTCGTTTGGTCGTATACTTTATCGTCTTTGCTATATTTAGAGGCACATTTTCCTGATTTTATTGATTTGTTTATTTATTTATTTATTTGTTTGTCTATCAATTTGTATTGTAGTTTATCTATATATTTATTCATTCTTTAGATATTCACTTGTTCATCTATCTTGTTTATTCAATTACTTTTCGTTTTTTATTCATTTAATATTAATTTTTCATCCATTTTATGTGTAGCAACAATGAGTGTCAGTTGTATCGCATCACCATTAAAACAAAAGAATTTAGGTTACCTATAGAATAGTACTTTCTTGAGAGTAAAAATATTGAATATTTTACCTATCCTCCGAAGATAATCTTACTGAAAGAGTCCTGAGTCGTTTGAAATAACATTATTTTTACTCGTGGTCACAAGAAATATATATAATTTGCAAAGTAAAACACTATTTGAATTAGATTATTAATAGGTTCCTCATTACTGTTCTTGGGAGCACTTAGAAATCATAAGACATCGAGGTATACTTCCAGGTTCAAGAAAATATTATGTAAAGAAAATAAGAATATACTTCCAAAGTCCAAGAAAATTATAATATACTTCCAAATTCCAAGAAAATGAGAGTACACTTCCAGATTTTTTAAAAATGAGTTTACTTCCAGATTCCAAGAAAAGGAGAATATATTTCCATATTTCAAGTAAAGAAGAATATACTTCCAGATTTCCAGTAAATGAAAATATATTTGTAGATTTCAAGAAATGACAATATGATTCCATATTTCAAGAAAAATACATAATTCCAGATTTCAAGTAGATGGAAATATAGATTTCAAGATGAGAATATATTTCTAGATTTTAAGAAAATAAGAATATAGTTTCACATTTCCGGATGAGAATATATTTCGAAATTTCAGGAAGATGAGAAAATGCATCCACATTTTAACAAGAAAATATATTTCTAGATTTGAAGATGAGAATATATTTCTAGATTTCAATAAATTGAGAATATCTTTCCATCTTTCAAGAAAATGAGAATGTACTTCCAGATTTCAAGAATATGCGAGTATATGTTTAGATATCAAGATTAGCATATATTTCTGGAATTCAAGAAAATGAGAATACATATCTAAATTTCAAGAAGATGACAATATATTTCTAGATTTCAAGAAAAAGAGAATATCCTTCCATCTTTCAAGAAAATGAGAATATCCTTCCATCTTCCAAGAAAATGAGAATATACTTCCAGATTTCAAGAACATGGGAATATAAGTGTAGATATCAATATTACCGTATATTTCTGGTTTTCAAGAAAATGAGAATATACATGTAAATTTTAAGAAGATGAGAATATATTTCTAAATTTCAAGAGAAGGAAAATATCCTTCCATCTTTCAAGAAAATGAGAATATACTTCCAGATTTCAAGAAAATGAAAATATACTTCCAGATTTCAAGAACATGGGAATATAAGTCTAGATATCAATATTACCGTATATTTCTGGCTTTCAAGAAAATGAGAATATACGTGTAAATTTTAAGAAGATGAGAATATATTTCTAAATTTCAAGAGAAGGAAAATATCCTTCCATATTTCAAGAAAATGAGAATATCCTTCCATCTTCCAAGAAAATGAGAATATACTTCCAGATTTCAAGAACATGGGAATATAAGTCTAGATATCAATATTACCGTATATTTCTGGTTTTCAAGAAAATGAGAATATACATGTAAATTTTAAGAAGATGAGAATATATTTCTAAATTTCGAGTGAAGGAAAATATCCTTCCATCTTTCAAGAAAATGAGAATTTAATTCCAGATTTCAAGAACATGGGAATATATATCTAGATGTCAAGGTTATCGTATATTTCTGGATTTCAAGAAAAGGAGAA
>NC_090735.1:17803990-17813202 GCF_036898095.1 Palaemon carinicauda
TGCTTGAAATATACGTAGTTTCTGTGGTTTTTTTTTTAATCCTAAAATGTACCTCTGTAAAGGTACATTCTCGGTTATTACTTTGTGTAACTGTTTAAATGCAGTGTAAAGTGCATATCTTATGGCTTTGAGGGTTAACCCTTTTACCCCCAGGCTTTTTGGAAATTACCAACCCTGAACCCCCAGGGGTTATTTTTTTAAGCACATTTTGTAGTATATTTTTTTTAATTGCTCTAACAGCCTTAATTTTCGTCATAGAGAGGTCAGGTTGGTCTCATTCTCTTGGAAAATGCCTGAATTTTCTAAAAAAAAAAAAAAAAAAAAAAAAAAAAAAAAAAATAAATAAATAAATAAATAAATAAAAATGATCCAAAATATGCAACAAAATTTCAGTAGCATTTTTTTGCAAGGACGTACCGGTACGTCCATAGGGGGTAAAGGGATGAGTTTTGTGAAACGTACCAGTACGTTCTTTTGGTGGTAAAAAGGTTAATTAAAGTATTCCTTACAGTATTTTCAAAACATAAGTGCAAATACCGTAGAGTAATGGCCTTAATCTTGTGGTGCTAACATCACTTTGTATGATGATCATTTAAAGCGGTTTGAGATCGAACTCTAATTTTATATTTTATTTCTATTGCACTTCGGTGTGTGTGTGTGTGTGTGTGTGTGTGCGTGCGTGCGTGAGCGTGCGCACCTGCAAGGGTCATGGAATGTCAAACACTGTTATATGCTAGGTTTTACTATTTATTTAAAATATTGGTCATCACAGGTATTCTGAAAGTGACCATACATGCCAAGTGACAAATGGATGTAAATCGACTAAAGAATCAGTAGAACTTCAAAAGTTCAAAGTTGGAGCAAATGTTTTTATGTTGACCAGACTGACATGAGTCTTTTTATTATTTATTATATATGACATATCTGTTTTTGACGTTGTTAATAGTTTATATAGGACATATCTGTTTTGACGCTGTTACTGTTTTTAGAATGATATATTGTTAATATATTCTCATCATTTATTTATTTCCTTATTTCCTTTCCTCACTGGGCTATTTTTCCCTTTTTTAGCCCTTGGACTTATAGCATCTTCCTTTTCCAACTAGGGTTGTAGCTTGGCTAGTAATGATAATAATAATAAATTGAAGTTTTGTTAGAAGTTTTTGAATTCAGATAGTTTTTTTGGCTTAAATTTGTCTTTGTTTTGTGACTTTCAAGTGTTGAAACTAGTTCAAGACCGTCATTATTTTGATAAAGTATTCAATCGAAATTGGAATCTTTTTCTTGATATATTTCATCAGTACTGGTAAGACAATAGTAATAATAGTTATTAAGGACTACCTTATTCATAAATATTATGTTTATTAAAATGATGATGATAATTTTCGACCACTTGATAAAAATCTCATAAGACCAAGCTAACTCTTTTCACTTATCATAGATAATAACAAAAGAAAAAGAAGAAGTTAAATATCAGAAATAATGATTATCAAGAAAATTATATACATGATTTTGATGAAACTGATGATAAAGGTAGAAGAAGAAGAAGAAGAAGCCGACGTTAAATATTAGAATTAATTATTATTAAGAAAAATACATACACGGTATTAATGAAACTGATGATGAATGTGGAAGAAGGAGAAATTTAATATTAGAAATATTGATTATGAAGAAAATTATATGGAGGATATTGATGAAACTGATGACATAGATAGAAAAGGAAGAAGTTGAATATCAGAAATAATGATTATTAAGAAAGTTATATGCACGATATTGATGAAACTGATGACATAGATAGAAAAGGAAGAAGTTGAATATCAGAAATAATGATTATTAAGAAAATTACGTGCACAATTTTGATGTTACCGATGATGAAGATAGAAGAAGTCGAATATTAGAAATAATGTTAATTAAGAAAATTACACGGACAATTTTGATGTTACAGATAAAAGTTTATTCAGTGACTAAATAACAGTGAATAAGAACACGTCGCCATCCACCCTAGTTCAACCAAGTTAATTACAACAGGGAGTCTCATCGCCATCATTAATCAAAACTTCCAGATTCTTGTGCTATACATATCCGAAGGGGAAATAAAGAGGTCCCTAGATACGACTGTCCCCCTTGTGAGAAGCCACCGAAGTACTCGTGGAAACAATGAACGTTTCCCTAAGTTTTAATGGACAGTTTCCTTGATCTATGACGATATTCAGAGAAGGTGGGGGAAATTTGCTGCTACCATTTAAATGATAGTTTATAAATGTGTGGAGACAAATGATAAGTTATGGTTTATAGGTCCCAGGTGCATGTTTTGTTATTGCTAAAGGTTTAAAGGTTGGTCATGAATAGCAGAGGCAAGGCGCAGACAATGTAATTGAGATTGACTATATATATATATATATATATGTGTGTGTGTGTGTATATATATATATATATATATATATCATCAGTTGTTACTAGTCCAATACATAACAAAGGCCTCAGACATGTCCTTCCACTTGCGTCTGTTAATGTTTTTCTAAGCCAGTTCACACTTGCAAACTTTTTTAGTTCGTCAATCCATTGTGTACATATATATATATATATATATATATGTATATATACATATATATATATATATGTATATATACATATATATATATATATATATATATATTATATATATATATATATATATATATACACACACACACACACACACACACACACATGATTAGCGCTCAAGCTGGACTAGGGAGATTTAATCAATAGACATTTAGGCATCACAAAATTCCCCAGCCCTAGCCCACAAGAATGGTGAGGTTGCAGTGACAGATTGTCAAGCAGGGACCTTTCGAATAGGCTACGATGCAATCCTGGTTGGAAAAGGAGAATGTTACAAGCCTTAGTATTTCACTAAGGAAAGCAGATAGCTGAGAAATGGATAATTAACTATATATGGTTAAAAAGAATACAGGACTACTACCAAAGGCAAATAATTAAGGAATAGATAAGCTATGAAATGGGGCTTATATTGAGCAAATAAAAAAAAATCCAGATTTTAACATCAGAATACTTTACTTCTCATTATTGCTATTGTCTTTTATAAGAAAAATAATTTCAAACAAAAATCCATGGTAAAAGTAGGATTACGAGAGCAAATGAAAAATTGAGTAGTTTACTAAAGTAAAAGATGGAAGAAGCGATAGAATTCTATAGCGTCCTTTAATATTTAGTGATTTTTGAGATTGAATAACGACGTGTTAGGCAGTTGATCAAAAGTTTATTGATAAAAATCTTTTTGCAAATAGAGAAATATAAAAAATTATGCATTTCTTACTTATTATTTCTGACAGCCTGAATTACGCCAACAAAGAAATAGCAGTGTTATAAACATAGTGACAAAATTCCTTAATTATTTTGTAATCTAATTGCTCATATAAATTTATGATGCAACTGCAGTAATGCAATACCACATATTTTTCATGTTAGTGAAAGAGATAGTACTGGCTAGTAGAATGGGAACATGTTCGCCTAGCATGTTTTCTGAGGAGGCCACTGCTGTGGTTGGGCACCACAGTGGGTGGTTACGTTTGCCCGTCTGACGTTCTGGTGAGTATCTATTCTGATGCAAACTGGAACTAGAACCAGACACCTTTACCTTTATAATTCAAAATTCAGTAATTGCACCATATTGTGTAAATAGATTGTATATTGATTTACTGTTTTATTAACGCATTGATAACAGATTTTGTAATGGTAGAATTTACGCAGGAAAAGCTTCCTAAACCTAATTAGAGTATTTTAATGACCTAAGTCAAAGAGGCGATTACCTTTAATTACTCAATTATTGGTACGCAGGATTAAATCTACGGGAATAACACGATCGATATAAAGTTTATAATAGCATTATGCTTCTTTCGTAAAGTATAGCTAGCAAACATAAATACATACATTAAATGAAAACAAATAGTTATATACGGTAAATACATATTATTATTATTATTGTTATTATTATTATTATTAGTAGTAGTAGTAGTAGTAGTAGTAGTAGTAGTATTAGTATTTGCTAATCTACAACCCTAGTTGGAAAAGCAGGATGATAAAAGCCCAAGGGCCCCAGCAGGGAAATTAGCTCAGTGAGGAAACGAAATAAGGAAATACACAACAAGAGAAAGTTTAACAACAATAGCAACATTAGAATAAATCTTTCATGTACGAGAGAGAGAGAGAGAGAGAGAGAGAGAGAGAGAGAGAGAGAGTATATTAGTCTTACGTTCCAAGAAATACAGCAGGTCGTTATTTCATTCGCTACAAAGGGAGAGAGTAAATATTTCAATGGCTAATGTTACTGTCAGAGACAAATAATTTTTATTTTTTTTCCTATACAAGAGAAGATAGTTACAAAAAGGAAATGCTGTTAACGAGAAGGTTAACGAAGATGTGTTGAGCAGAAAAAGGGAAGGAGAGAGAGAGAGAGAGAGAGAGAGAGAGAGAGAGAGGGGGGGGTGTCCCGGGTGAATTACTTTTAGCTGACTTTACTGAAATTTTCATATGGTTTTATTACACTGAAGGAAATGTACATTCACAAATGCAAACTAAAAGGATATCAGTGAATCCTATTCACAGTAGAGAAGGATATTCAGGATTCAGAAAAAGCTTTGAAGGAACTACTTAACTTACAATTACTTTGATTTAATGAAAGGGATTTCCTAATTGAGGGATATCTTACGATTGGTTTTGCTATAGAGGGTTAAGGATTTTCACGTCGTGGCACACAGCTAGTTCTCTCTCTCTCTCTCTCTCTCTCTCTCTCTCTCTCTCTCTAAGTAGAAACATGAGGGCTAAACTAAATTTTCCCCATTTTTTTTATTCCTATTATTACGTTCATTGATTTTATATTCATATATATCCTCGTATTCATAAAGATTTATTATGCAAATGTATATATGTAGTATATACTGTATATATATATATATATATATATGGTGTGTGTGTAGTGTTGGTTCGATTTACACCACATGAGGAAGATGCTTATTGGTTTACACACATACAGATATATGTATGTATATATATATATATATATATATGTGTGTGTGTGTGTGTGTGTGTATATATATATATTTAGGTATAGATATATATGTATATATATGTGTATACAGTATATCGTGTGTATGTTATTGTGTGTGTTATATACTATATCCAAAGTTGCCTCTAAACTTGTCGATTTATCAACAACAACAAAAAAATGGTTTAAACGTCTGTCACGTGAGGTATAAGATTCCAGACAGGTTTGTGTGTGTGTGTGTTAGTATCTTTATATCGATAGATAATAAGAGTGATAGATATATGTACATGTCTTGAGGTTCGTTGCTTTAGATGCTCTGTCCCCACTCTTCTATCCATTTTCACGTAGTTTACTTACGTTAGTTCATCTTCAATCTTCACCTGTCTTTGATCAAGCGTTATCTATCTTCCATCTGAACTGGGTTTCGCTATCATCTGTCATTATCACGCCCACTCCGCCTCATCATAGACGTATTTACGCCCGTTTTCTGCTTTAGCCATCTCATGCCCTCCTTACTTTCCTTGTGCCCTTCGTTTAAACGAAGGTCGAGAGAGAGAGAGAGAGAGAGAGAGAGAGAGAGAGAGAGAGATCTAAAGAGTGAATAAATTAAACCTTTGTCTTCTGATCCATACGGTTCGTTGATACCAGACTTCGTACGCCAAGACAAAAACTATCGTGCTTTTGATGTGACGTCTTAAACCCCTTTTGAAGGTTGTCTGATTCAAGCATGAATCTCTTTTATTCTTCAGTCTGTGTCTGCAGTTTGAATTAGCTTGTTTTTCATCGGCGAATAAGATAAAACGACTAAAGAATGGCGCTGTAGAGAGCCAAGCTTGAAGTTGGTCGCAGAATTATAATCATTACGGTAAATAAATAATTTAGATGTGGATCAAAAGAAACCTCCTTTATTTATACTTCTCCCGCTCTCCTTTAGAAGCAGGTAAATATCAAGAGAAGGCAAGTAACACATCACTTGGCGCGGTATTGAGAGAAATAATGAGATCTCTCTAAACTTAATCTCTAGGAAGTTCTCCAGGAAGTAGTAGTAGTAGTAGTAGTAGTAGTAGTAGTAGTAGTATAATTTCAACTAGGTGACTAAATGCTCTCTCTCTCTCTCTCTCTCTCTCTCTCTCTCTCTCTCTCTCATACATACACAGGCATACATACCATGGTAGAATTTAAAATAAGATACTGAATGCCCCCCCCCCTCTCTCTCTCTCTCTCTCTCTCTCTCTCTCTCATACATACACGGGCATACATACCATGGTAGAATTTAAAATAAGATACTGAATGCCTCCTCTCTCTCTCTCTCTCTCTCTCTCTCTCTCTCTCTCTCTGTGAATCATATGGTATGATACAACCAGCAGATCCTCCTATTAAATCAAAGTCAGGCCATCTAAATACACTGGCTTCGGAGCCTTCTATTAATCCTTCGGTATTAAGGCAATCCATCTCTCCTGAACAGACCCAGTGTTGATGTCCTTTAGGATATGAGCGGCAGATGTTCCTGTCTTTAGGATGTATAAGTCCTTCGTCTGTATTTGATGACATTATTTTCTTTGATGAAATATGTTTTAGGTTTTAGAAGGAGAATATACTGTTGTTCTCCAGTCTTAGGTAGTGCCATAACCTGTGTACCATGGTCTTCCACTGTCTTGGATTAGAGTTCTCTTGTTTGAGGGTACACTCGGGCACGCTATTTCTATCTTGTTTCTCTTCCTCTTGTTTTTATAGTTCATATATAATATATATAATCTAATGTCGTTAATGATCTTAAAATATTTTATTTTGATTGTTATTACTTCTCTTGTAGTTTATTTATTTCCTGGTTTCCTTTCCTCACTTCCCCTGTTGGAGCCCTTGGGTTTAGAGCATCATGCTTTTCCAAGTAGGGTTGTAGCTTAGCTAGTAATAATGATAATATAAATAATAATGAAAGTGTTTAATAACTGTTCATACTTTCTCTCTCTCTCTCTCTCTCTCTCTCTCTCTCTCTCTCTCTCTCTCTCTCTCTCTCTCTCTCTCTCTCTCTCTCTCTTACTCTCTCTCTCTCTCATTGTGTTTGCGTGTGGATGTGTATGTCTCCGTGTACAATATGTGTACGAATAGACTTGTGTCACAAACAAGTACTACTCAAGAATTGTTATCAATGTATGTTAGACTGCTAGAGATACTATCAAATGCTGTTATTCAATTTCTCCCTTAATTTCTGTTATACCCTTCACAACCTGCATTATCAAATCACCACCACCATCATCATCATCATCATCTCCTCCTACGCCTATTGACACAAAGGACCTCGGTTAGATTTTGCCATTCGCCTCTATCTTGAGCTCTTAATTCAATACTTCTTCATTCTCATTTGCTAAATGGTGAGATTTGATGCATTAGAGACAAGGACCCATTGTTAACACAGATGTCTTATGAGTCGCTAAGTAATGAGCGTAGTATTATTATCATTTTTATTACTACTACTACTACTACTACTACTACTACTACTGCTCGTTAAGCTACAACCTTAGTTGGAAAAGCACGATGCTCTAAGCCTAACGGCTCTAACAAGGAAAATAGCCCAGTGAGGAAAGGAAATAAGGATATAAACTACCTGAGATTTTGAAGAATAACATAAAAATAAATCTCTCATATATAAACTATTGAGAGAAAACAAAAGCGGTAATCAAATTCTACATCTAAATAGTTTATATCCTCTTTCTCCACTTATATCTGAATCTTTGACATTGAAGGATCGCAAGTATGCATGAATTACATAGTTAACCTTTTTTCTATTACGAAACTTCAATTATTCGGACTATTCATTTTCATTAAACTTTGAATAAGGGGTTTGGAAACGTATTGGATTAAGTAGATGTATTTAAACAAATAATATTTTGTATTTGATTATTTTACCCTTCAATATTGATACGCCTTGCTATCATAAAAAGAAAAAAAAACCTTGGCGTATGTTCCAAACAACGTTTCTTAAGCCATAGCTAGTATATCTACACTGTTTGAGATGATAATAATAATAATAATAATAGTAATAATAGTATATATACACACACATATATATATATATATATCTATATATATATATATATATATATATATATATATATATATATATATATATATATATATATATATATATATATATATATATATATATATATATATATTTCTTTTCGGTCTTGCTCAGCTCTCCCTGTCTCTCGGGTAGGAAATAAGAATAAAGCGAGTAATTATACCTGATAAGAGAAGGGTGCGTGTGTGTGTGCATTTATATCTAAATATTTAATTGTCATACTTGACAGATTATGTACTTTACTACTACTACTACTACTACTACTACTACTACTAATGATAATAATAATAATAATAATAATAATAATAATAATAATAATAATAATAATAATATTTAGCTTTTTTTTCCTTGATCAGGAATTGGCAACGAGTTCTGAACCATCCTTTCCCTTCAAGGAAATGATCGATGGAGCATGATTAGCTCCCTTCAACCTCACCCCCTTCATTCCCACTCAATGCCCCCCCCCCCCCACCCCCCTCCTCCGCCCCACTAACAAGACATCTTAGTTCAAGTAAAATAAAAACAAAAGTAACTGCGCTCTATTGTTACTCCTTCTGTGGCTGTGATAAATTTCTTCCTATCAGTGACATTATCTTGAGTTTCGTTTGACGACAGGTCTTAACCATAAACAAACGACTACTTCCCATCTTTATTTCAATCCTCTTTTCTTTGTTTTTTTTTAGATAGCATTGAAGATAAGACTGGCTATTATATTATTCTAAGTCCTTTAATGATAAGTATATAAATGATTGACAATGATTACTTCTATTTACATTTAACTTAAGTATTTTTTTTCCTTAATGAATTATATCAACTGATTACGTTGTTATATACATATAATTAACTAATATAGTTATAATAAAGATTAATTGTAACTCTAATTGTTCTAATTACTATAAACATAATGTAAAAGGATGCTCTTAATCACAATTCACAATTATTCAAAGTTGAAAGAAATGGTCGGCGAATCATACCTCGTAGTTATCCTACAATCATAACACTAATGCTCAAATATCACGTAATTCAACCATAATGTCATTTCTTAACTATTATTCTTTTCTAGCATCTCTTACTTCACATTCT
>NC_090735.1:17813702-17828702 GCF_036898095.1 Palaemon carinicauda
AAACTATCGTGCTTTTGATGTGACGTCTTAAACCCCTTTTGAAGGTTGTCTGATTCAAGCATGAATCTCTTTTATTCTTCAGTCTGTGTCTGCAGTTTGAATTAGCTTGTTTTTCATCGGCGAATAAGATTAAAACGACTAAAGAATGGCGCTGTAGAGAGCCAAGCTTGAAGTTGGTCGCAGAATTATAATCATTACGGTAAATAAATAATTTAGATGTGGATCAAAAGAAACCTCCTTTATTTATACTTCTCCCGCTCTCCTTTAGAAGCAGGTAAATATCAAGAGAAGGCAAGTAACACATCACTTGGCGCGGTATTGAGAGAAATAATGAGATCTCTCTAAACTTAATCTCTAGGAAGTTCTCCAGGAAGTAGTAGTAGTAGTAGTAGTAGTAGTAGTAGTAGTAGTATAATTTCAACTAGGTGACTAAATGCTCTCTCTCTCTCTCTCTCTCTCTCTCTCTCTCTCTCTCTCTCTCTCTCTCTCTCTCTCTCTCTCATACATACACAGGCATACATACCATGGTAGAA
The DNA here is from genome assembly GCF_036898095.1 of Palaemon carinicauda. Taxonomy (NCBI): domain Eukaryota; kingdom Metazoa; phylum Arthropoda; class Malacostraca; order Decapoda; family Palaemonidae; genus Palaemon; species Palaemon carinicauda. The sequence continues at coordinate 17,814,236 of NC_090735.1, forward strand.
TTTAAAATAAGATACTGAATGCCCCCCCCCCCTCTCTCTCTCTCTCTCTCTCTCTCTCTCTCTCTCTCTCTCTCTCTCTCTCTCTCTCATACATACACGGCATACATACCATGGTAGAATTTAAAATAAGATACTGAATGCCTCCTCTCTCTCTCTCTCTCTCTCTCTCTCTCTCTCTCTCTCCTCTCTCTCTCTCTCTCTCTCTCTCTCTCTCTCTCTCTCTCTCTCTCTCTGTGAATCATATGGTATGATACAACCAGCAGATCCTCCTATTAAATCAAAGTCAGGCCATCTAAATACACTGGCTTCGGAGGCCTTCTATTAATCCTTCGGTATTAAGGCAATCCATCTCTCCTGAAACAGACCCAGTGTTGATGTCCTTTAGGATATGAGCGGCAGATGTTCTGTCTTTAGGATGTATAAGTCCTTCGTCTGTATTTGATGACATTATTTTCTTTTGATGAAATATGTTTTTAGGTTTTAGAAGGAGAATATACTGTTGTTCTCCAGTCTTAGGTAGTGCCATAACCTGTGTACCATGGTCTTCCACTGTCTTGGATTAGAGTTCTCTTGTTTGAGGGTACACTCGGGCACGCTATTTCTATCTTGTTTCTCTTCCTCTTGTTTTTATAGTTCATATATAATATATATAATCTAATGTCGTTAATGATCTTAAAATATTTTATTTTGATTGTTATTACTTCTCTTGTAGTTTATTTATTTCCTGGTTTCCTTTCCTCACTTCCCCTGTTGGAGCCCTTGGGTTTAGAGCATCATGCTTTTCCAAGTAGGGTTGTAGCTTAGCTAGTAATAATGATAATATAAATAATAATGAAAGTGTTTAATAACTGTTCATACTTTCTCTCTCTCTCTCTCTCTCTCTCTCTCTCTCTCTCTCTCTCTCTCTCTCTCTCTCTCTCTCTCTCTCTCTCTCTCTTACTCTCTCTCTCTCTCATTGTGTTTGCGTGTGGATGTGTATGTCTCCGTGTACAATATGTGTACGAATAGACTTGTGTCACAAACAAGTACTACTCAAGAATTGTTATCAATGTATGTTAGACTGCTAGAGATACTATCAAATGCTGTTATTCAATTTCTCCCTTAATTTCTGTTATACCCTTCACAACCTGCATTATCAAATCACCACCACCATCATCATCATCATCATCTCCTCCTACGCCTATTGACACAAAGGACCTCGGTTAGATTTTGCCATTCGCCTCTATCTTGAGCTCTTAATTCAATACTTCTTCATTCTCATTTGCTAAATGGTGAGATTTGATGCATTAGAGACAAGGACCCATTGTTAACACAGATGTCTTATGAGTCGCTAAGTAATGAGCGTAGTATTATTATCATTTTTATTACTACTACTACTACTACTACTACTACTACTACTGCTCGTTAAGCTACAACCTTAGTTGGAAAAGCACGATGCTCTAAGCCTAACGGCTCTAACAAGGAAAATAGCCCAGTGAGGAAAGGAAATAAGGATATAAACTACCTGAGATTTTGAAGAATAACATAAAAATAAATCTCTCATATATAAACTATTGAGAGAAAACAAAAGCGGTAATCAAATTCTACATCTAAATAGTTTATATCCTCTTTCTCCACTTATATCTGAATCTTTGACATTGAAGGATCGCAAGTATGCATGAATTACATAGTTAACCTTTTTTCTATTACGAAACTTCAATTATTCGGACTATTCATTTTCATTAAACTTTGAATAAGGGGTTTGGAAACGTATTGGATTAAGTAGATGTATTTAAACAAATAATATTTTGTATTTGATTATTTTACCCTTCAATATTGATACGCCTTGCTATCATAAAAAGAAAAAAAAACCTTGGCGTATGTTCCAAACAACGTTTCTTAAGCCATAGCTAGTATATCTACACTGTTTGAGATGATAATAATAATAATAATAATAGTAATAATAGTATATATACACACACACACACACATATATATATCTATATATATATATATATATATATATATATATATATATATATATATATATATATATATATTTTATATATGTATACATATATATATATATATATATATATATATATATATATATATTCATATATATATATATATATATATATATATATATATATATATATATATATATATATATATATTTCTTTTCGGTCTTGCTCAGCTCTCCCTGTCTCTCGGGTAGGAAATAAGAATAAAGCGAGTAATTATACCTGATAAGAGAAGGGTGCGTGTGTGTGTGCATTTATATCTAAATATTTAATTGTCATACTTGACAGATTATGTACTTTACTACTACTACTACTACTACTTACTACTACTACTAATGATAATAATAATAATAATAATAATAATAATAATAATAATAATAATAATAATAATATTTAGCTTTTTTTTTCCTTGATCAGGAATTGGCAACGAGTTCTGAACCATCCTTTCCCTTCAAGGAAATGATCGATGGAGCATGATTAGCTCCCTTCAACCTCACCCCCTTCATTCCCACTCAATGCCCCCCCCCCCCCACCCCCCCTCCTCCGCCCCACTAACAAGACATCTTAGTTCAAGTAAAATAAAAACAAAAGTAACTGCGCTCTATTGTTACTCCTTCTGTGGCTGTGATAAATTTCTTCCTATCAGTGACATTATCTTGAGTTTCGTTTGACGACAGGTCTTAACCATAAACAAACGACTACTTCCCATCTTTATTTCAATCCTCTTTTCTTTGTTTTTTTTTAGATAGCATTGAAGATAAGACTGGCTATTATATTATTCTAAGTCCTTTAATGATAAGTATATAAATGATTGACAATGATTACTTCTATTTACATTTAACTTAAGTATTTTTTTTCCTTAATGAATTATATCAACTGATTACGTTGTTATATACATATAATTAACTAATATAGTTATAATAAAGATTAATTGTAACTCTAATTGTTCTAATTACTATAAACATAATGTAAAAGGATGCTCTTAATCACAATTCACAATTATTCAAAGTTGAAAGAAATGGTCGGCGAATCATACCTCGTAGTTATCCTACAATCATAACACTAATGCTCAAATATCACGTAATTCAACCATAATGTCATTTCTTAACTATTATTCTTTTCTAGCATCTCTTACTTCACATTCTATAAAACATCATTGGTAATGCCCTGGCCTGGTGATCCCCAGACTGGGGTTAAGAGTCCTGTTCAAACTCGTTAGTTACTTTAGTTGCTGCAACCTCACCATCCTTGTGAGCTAAGGATGGGGTGTTTGAAGTAGCGTATAGGTTTGTCTGCAGATTTAAGAGTAGCCTTTGCCTGGCCATCCCTGGTCCCAGTTGTGTGGAGTGGGAACTTGAGTGCTTATTAAATGTATATATGGTCAGTCTCCAGGGCATTGTCCTGCTTGCTACGGCGGTGTCACTGTCCCTTTGCTCTGCCATTCATGAACTACCTTTAAACCTTTAGAAAAATGGAAATTATCTTATTTGGCCATTATTATTGCGGCCCTTTTTAATGAACAGAAATCAAACATTACATTTTAATTGGACGTTACATAGTTACAATTTCATTAGCCATTATATTCCAGCTCATAACAACTTATTTGCCCCAGTAAATGGCAGGTAACTGATGGAGCAATTCCATATCTTGTCATACATTTGCAGTGCAAAGGCATTTTTGCTGCACGTTTTTAAAGTCATGCAATATTAATGGCAGGAAACTTAACCATACTCAGGAACTTATCCATACTTTTTACATTTATCTTTAATATAAGATATTTTTTTCGTTTTCATGCTAATTGCAGTTTACTTTCATCTCCGAATTGGCAAGTAGACCACTAATATCTACGTGTTCTAAGTTACTTATTTTGCACCAATGAAATAGATTATAAAAGCGAAGGCTTTTATTATGATTATTACATTTGATAATATCCCGCCATTTGAAACTTTTTTTTTTTTTTTTTTTTTTTTTTTTTTTTTTTTTTTTTTTTTTTTTTTTTTGCTGGCAATGTAAAATAGATTTTAGACATCGCACTCATTTTATTTTTTTATGACATCCTATATTTAAGGTCTACTAGATTTTAATAGATTGTTGGTAATTAATCTGTTTCTTTTCAAAATAACATTAAATATTTTAGAATCTCACAACCACAGAGAACACTCATTAGTTTAATGCATTTTAGGGTTAAAGAAATGAAAGAATGGTATGCAGATTATTCTAGTGTATTTATTTCAGATCTAGAATATTTTAGAATTCAAGGATCTAATATACAAAAGTACTACATATTTCAAGGTACTACTACATAATTTTAGCATTCACTATACTTAAGTCTTACTTACTGAAGTTTCAGTCTTTGGGGCTCAAAGTTCAATGAATTGTAGGGAAAACTAGACTTCAAAATATTTGAACTTCACGATATAATTTCAGAATTCACTATACTTCATTCTTACTTATTGAATTTGTAGTCTTTGAGGCTTAAAGTTCAATGAATTTCCGAAATAAACTAGATCTCATGATATCTGAAGCTTGCGATATAATTTTAGAATTTACTATACTTCAGTCTTGATTATTGAAGATTCAGTCTAAAGGATCAAAGTTCAATGAATTACAGGGTTAAATTAGACCTCAAAATATCTGAAGCTTAGGAAGATTCACTTCATTTTATTATTCACTATACTTCAGTCTTACTTACTGAGGTTTCAGTCGTTAATGCTCAGAGTTCAATTAATTTCAGGGATAAACTATACCTGAAAACATCTGAAGCTTACGACATAATTTTAGAATTCACTATGCTTAAGTCTTACTTCTGAAGTTTCAGTCCTTGTGGCTCAAAGTTCAATGAATTTCAGGGTTAAACTAGACCTCAAAATATCTGAAGCTTAGGAAGATTCACTTCATTTTAATAGTCACTATACTTCAGTCTTACTGAAGTTTCAGTCTTTAATGCTCACAGGTCAATGATTTTCAGGGTTAAACTAGACCTCAAAATATCTGAAGCTTAGGAAGATTCACTTCATTTTAATATTCACTATACTTCAGTCTTACTGAAGTTTCAGTCCTTGTGGCTCAAAGTTCAATGAATTTCAGGGTTAAACTAGACCTCAAAATATCTGGAGCTTAGGAAGATTCACTTCATTTTAATATTCACTATACTTCAGTCTTACTGAAGTTTCAGTCCTTGTGGCTCAAAGTTCAATGAATTTCAGGGTTAAACTAGACCTCAAAATATCTGGAGCTTAGGAAGATTCACTTCATTTTAATATTCACTATACTTTAGTCTTACTGAAGTTTCAGTCCTTGTGGCTCAAAGTTCAATGAATTTCAGGGATCAACTAGACTTCAAAACATCAGAAGATTCATCAATTTAATTTAGACTGATGTTATTTTCACGGGAAATTTCCTTGTAAAGGAGAAAGTCATACAATCCGCGTGCCTTATAAGATACCATCAGTCGGCATCAGTGTCACAAAGCGTCACGTGTACCTTTGATGAATTTATATATCATTACTTAATCTACATCGAGATCTGGCAGGAGAATGAGATAAACTAAACTTTGATCTTAAGAGGAAAGTCAGAAATGTCTTAGAGATTGCGTACACACTCATATGGGAAGAAAAGAAATCTATTGGTTTGGAATAAGATTTTTATTATTATTATTATTATTATTATTATTATTATTATTATTATTGTTGTTGTTGTTGTTGTTATTATTATTATTATTATTATTATTATTACTTACTTACTTACTTACTTACTTACTTACTTACTTACTTACTTACTTACTTACTTACTAAGCTACAATCCTAGTTAGAAAAGCAGGATACTATAAGCCCAAGGGCTCCTACAGGGAAAACACCCCAGAGAGGAAAGGAAACAAGGAAAAATAAAAGATGAGTAACAACATTAAAATAAATATATCCTATATATTATTGGTCTTAAGTCGTTAGTTTAATAAATATATGATAAGAATGTTATTAAAAACTAAACTTTGATCTCAAGAGGAAAACTAGAAAAAATAATCTATTAGTTTGGAATAAGATTTATTAGCTGATAATCAAATTACTGTACTGAGTCGTTAGTTTGATAAATGTGTGATAGTGATGTGTTTTTTAATCATCTCGAAATGGAAAATTATTTTGGATTGAGACATGAATATACGTTCAGACCTGATCCATTTCATAATGCAATCCATTTTCTAATTCAAACTTAACTTGTTTTCTTTATATTTATGTCAATTAGTTTCATTTGATTTCATATCACGTATTCATAATCTAAATCAATTTGTCATTAATTTTACTTATCATTATGTTTTACAATTTTTGCATATTCTGAAGTTTACCTTTCTATCAACTATGTGTATTTCAATTTCTACCTTTCACATAAAAATGCCTTTTAAACTCTGGAGAACCGTTCAATTTCATTCAAATTTGCAGATAAATATTGTAAAAAAAAAAAAAAAAATTGCTCAAGAGGGCGAGAAAATTTATGTTGTATATACAAACGGTGAGGTTGTAAGGCCCACCTATACCCCACACCCAACCCCCTATCCAAGCCCCATCCCCAACTACCCATCTCTATTCGAAACTAGAGGGGCACTCAGTAGAGCGCAGACCTCCGTCGCGGCAGCGTATTTCTCATCCTTGACCTTTGACATAACATGTATTATTTGGCGTGGATTTTCGTGCTCTCAAATACAAACCAAGTTTGAAGTCTATGTGACAACGATGTCCAAAATTGTGGCTGATTACGTGAATTTGGCATTTTGCTTGACCGTGACCTTGACCTTTGACCTTGACCTTCCAAAATTTAACCATTTCCAGCTTTTTATATACCAGTTAATCCTTGCAAGTTTCATTGCTCTACGATTAAAACTTTGGCCAGAAATATGTTCTCAAACACACACAAACAAACACTCAAACAAGGGGTAAAACATAACCTCCTTCCAACTTCGTTAGCGGAGGTAATAAGAAACGCGTTACGGGTCGGTGGGCCGAGTCCAGATTACTATACTAGGCCTCTTAAACTCTTCGACCCATTGTCAAGAGCTTGTGTTGGTGTAAGTTAATGCAAACCAATCAACATAATTAATTCAAAATTATTTATTAATCACCCAGGCTGTTGCAAGATCTTCCATTGAATAATTGTAAATGTAATTTTAATAATCATTATGCTTTGTGCCTAATATCATCACAATCAATCAATCAATCAATATATATATATATATATATATATATATATATATATATATATATATATATATATATATATATATATATATATATATATATATTTATATATATATATATATATATATATATATATATATATATATATATATATATATTTATATATATATATATATATATATATATATATATATATATATATATATATATATATGTGTGTTTGTGTGTATATATATATATATATATAGAGAGAGAGAGAGAGAGAGAGAGAGAGAGAGAGAGAGAGAGAGAGAGAGAGAGAGAGAGAGAGAGAGAGCGCGCAAAAACTCCAATTGTAAATACAGTATAAGTAAAATAAAATATTCATGTAAATAAATGAATAGGTGTTTATAAATAATAAGATTGTAAATGTGTATTTCTTAAAAGAAAAAAAGAAAATATACTAAAGAGTGGATACCATACCTATTCAGTGAAATTGCGTAACATACTCTTAGTTAAGCCCATCTAGTTTCGAGGAATAACCAGAAGTAAAAGATAAATATAAAAAGATTAAAAGCTCTGTTTGATAAAAGGAAAAATCTTTAATTGTAAATTTTTTTAGGTAAATAATTCCTTGAATTTAACACCATTACATTTCACAATTTTCATCACTTTGAAACATAAAAAAATACTCAAGTTAAAATGAATATATTTAGATGAAATATAGTTCTGCTTAACATTTCTCTCAAGATTTCAGTTCTCACAGAATCTTTGTTTAATAAATAAAAGGAAATGTCAGTATATGCTTATAGATTTGTCACGGTGATCTGTGTCAGCTTTGCTCACAACCGGTACGTATATAACTATAGGTACCTTCATCTGACATTCGAAATGTACTTATCCTCCCTGGGTTAGAACTGCCAACCTTCTTAAGTGATGAGTTTTTTCTTTACGTTATGGATGCACAAATAGATAGATATATTACCACCTTAAGATTTATCTACCCTTTCTGAGTAGGGATACCTTAACGTGGTGAAAAGGTTTGATGTATCCTCATGATCAGAGCTGTACTAGTTAGGACTACCCATACTAGGTTGGTTTGCTATAAGCGATCAAACAAAAGTGTCGCACTATCACCAATCCGCAGTGGCCAGTATGGTGATGAAAATGGTCAAACCCCAAACATGAATAAAGACATGTCTGAGGCCTTTGACTTTCAGTGTACTAGAAATGGCTGCATTATTGTTATTGTGAGATTTTTCATAATTTTCTTATTAAATTTTCTGTTCATATTTTTTTTTCATAATAATTTATCTACATTACATAATTATTACTCTCTGGAATTGCTTAGTAAAACACAACAAATAAACAAAAACATCCCTTTATAAAAAGCCTGGTTAGATGTCTTACCACCAAAATAAATTATTTACACCAAAATAAATTATTTAGTAAAAAAAAAAGAAGAAAAAAAAAACATCCGGTGACAAGGAATCAGGATAAGTGAAACTGCATAACGTTGACAAAAATCCTCGAGATGTGGATGAGAGTAAGAATAACACGTTGTTGTAGATGTTGTTGTTATTGTTGTTGTTGTTATTAATGTTGTTGTTGTCGTTTTAGTGACTGTTATCATAGTTGTATTATCTCTTTTATTCTTCTATTATGATGAGTACGTGCCAAAAACGTCATGATTTACTATCCCCCAGATTTCACTTAATTTTAGTGAAATCGAAGATCTTTTTCTTAAATCTGGATGTTTGTTTTCTATACATTTCATGCATTGGTTAACCTACTTTTCAAGAACTTTATGGTTTTGTATACATTTCATGCATTCTAGAGCTCCATGGTTTGCTATACATTTCATGCATTCTAGAGCTTCATATTTGCTATACATTTCATGCATTCTAGAGCTTTATATTTGCTATACATTTCATGCATTCTAGAGCTCCTTGGTTTGCTATACATTTCATGCATTCTAGAGCTCCATGGTTTGCTATACATTTCATGCATTCTAGAGCTTCATATTTGCTATACATTTCATGCATTCTAGAGCTCCATGGTTTGCTATACATTTCATGCATTCTAGAGCTCCTTGGTTTGCTATACATTTCATGCATTCTAGAGCTCCTTGGTTTGCTATACATTTCATGCATTCTAGAGCTCCTTGGTTTGCTATACATTTCATGCATTCTAGAGCTCCTTGGTTTGCTATACATTTCATGCATTCTAGAGCTCCATGGTTTGCTATACATTTCATGCATTCTAGAGCTTCATATTTGCTATACATTTCATGCATTCTAGAGCTTCATATTTGCTATACATTTCATGCATTCTAGAGCTTTATATTTGCTATACATTTCATGCATTCTGGAGCTTTATATTTGCTATACATTTCATGCATTCTAGAGCTCCATGGTTTGCTATACATTTCATGCATTCTAGAGCTCCTTGGTTTGCTATACATTTCATGCATTCTAGAGCTTCATATTTGCTATACATTTCATGCATTCTAGAGCTCCATGGTTTGCTATACATTTCATGCATTCTAGAGCTTCATATTTGCTATACATTTCATGCATTCTAGAGCTTCATATTTGCTATACATTTCATGCATTCTAGAGCTCCGTGGTTTGCTATACATTTCATGCATTCTAGAGCTCCATGGTTTGCTATACATTTCATGCATTCTAGAGCTTCATATTTGCTATACATTTCATACATTCTAGAGCTCCATGGTTTGCTATACATTTCATGCATTCTAGAGCTTCATATTTGCTATACATTTCATGCATTCTAGAGCTTCATATTTGCTATACATTTCATGCATTCTAGAGCTTTATATTTGCTATACATTTCATGCATTCTAGAGCTCCATGGTTTGCTATACATTTCATGCATTCTAGAGCTCCATGGTTTGCTATACATTTTATGCATTCTAGAGCTCCATGGTTTGCTATACATTTCATGCATTCTAGAGCTTTATATTTGCTATACATTTCATGCATTCTAGAGCTTCATATTTGCTATACATTTCATGCATTCTAGAGCTCCATGGTTTGCTATACATTTCGTGCATTCTAGAGCTCCATGGTTTGCTATACATTTCATGCATTCTAGAGCTCCATGGTTTGCTATACATTTCATGCATTCTAGAGCTCCATGGTTTGCTATACATTTCATGCATTCTAGAGCTTTATATTTGCTATACATTTCATGCATTCTAGAGCTCCATGGTTTGCTATACATTTCATGCATTCTAGAGCTTCATATTTGCTATACATTTCATGCATTCTAGAGCTTCATATTTGCTATACATTTCATGCATTCTAGAGCTCCATGGTTTGCTATACATTTCGTGCATTCTAGAGCTCCATGGTTTGCTATACATTTCATGCATTCTAGAGCTCCATGGTTTGCTATACATTTCATGCATTCTAGAGCTTTATATTTGCTATACATTTCATGCATTCTAGAGCTTCATATTTGCTATACATTTCATGCATTCTAGAGCTCCATGGTTTGCTATACATTTCATGCATTCTAGAGCTCCATGGTTTGCTATACATTTCATGCATTCTAGAGCTTTATATTTGCTATACATTTCATGCATTCTAGAGCTTCATATTTGCTATACATTTCATGAATTCTAGAGCTCCATGGTTTGCTATACATTTCATGCATTCTAGAGCTCCATGGTTTGCTATACATTTCATGCATTCTAGAGCTTCATATTTGCTATGCATTTCATGCATTCTAGAGCTTCATATTTGCTATACATTTCATGCATTCTAGAGCTTTATATTTGCTATACATTTCATGCATTCTAGAGCTTTATATTTGCTATACATTTCATGCATTCTAGAGCTCCATGGTTTGCTATACATTTCATGCATTCTAGAGCTCCATGGTTTGCTATACATTTCATGCATTCTAGAGCTTTATATTTGCTATACATTTCATGCATTCTAGAGCTCCATGGTTTGCTATACATTTCATGCATTCTAGAGCTTTATATTTGCTATACATTTCATGCATTCTAGAGCTCCATGGTTTGCTATACATTTCATGCATTCTAGAGCTCCATGGTTTGCTATACATTTCATGCATTCTAGAGCTTTATATTTGCTATACATTTCATGCATTCTAGAGCTCCATGGTTTGCTATACATTTCATGCATTCTAGAGCTCCATGGTTTGCTATACATTTCATGCATTCTAGAGCTTCATATTTGCTATACATTTCATGCATTCTAGAGCTTCATATTTGCTATACATTTCATGCATTCTAGAGCTTTATATTTGCTATACATTTCATGCATTCTAGAGCTCCATGGTTTTCTATACATGGCATGCATTCTAAAGCTTCATATTTGCTATACATGTCATGCATTCTAGAGCTTCATTGCTTTCTATACATTTCATGCATTCTAGAGCTTCATATTTTTCTAAACATTTCATGCATTTTAGAGCTTCATATTTTTATAAATATTTCATGCATTCAAGAGCTTCATATTTTCTATACATGTCATGCATTCTAGAGCTTCATTGCTTTCTATACATTTCATGCATTCTAGAGTTTCATTGCTTTCTATACATGTCATGCATTCTAGAGCTTCATTGCTTTCTATACATTTCATACATTCTAGAGCTTCATATTTTTCCGTATATGTCATGCATTCTAGAGCTTCATTGCTTTCTATACATTTCATGCATTCTAGAGCTTCATTGCTTTCTATACATTTCATGTATTCTAGAGCTTCATTGCTTTCTATACATTTCATACATTCTAGAGCTTCATATTTTTCCGTATATGTCATGCATTCTAGAGCTTCATTGCTTTCTATACATTTCATGCATTCTAGAGCTTCATTGCTTTCTATACATTTCATGCATTCAAGAGCTTCATTGCTTTCTATACATTTCATGCATTCTAGAGCTTCATTGCTTTCTATACATTTTATGCATTCTAGAGCTTCATTGTCTATACATGTCATACATTCTAGAGCTTCATATTTTTTATACATGTCATGCATTCTAGAGCTTCATATTTTTCTATACATGTCATGCATTCTAGAGCTTCATATTTTATATACATGTCATGCATTCTAGAGATTAATTGTCTATACATTTCATACATTCTTGAGCTTCATACTTTTCTATACATTTCATGCAATCTAGAGCTTCATTGCTTTCTATACATTTCATGCATTCTAGAGCTTCATTGCTTTCTATACATTTCATGCATTCTAGAGCTTTATTGCTTTCTATACATTTTATGCATTGTAGAGATTCATTGTCTATACATTTCATACATTCTAGAGCTTCATACTTTTCTATACATTTCATGCATTCTAGAGATTCATTGTCTATACATTTCATACATTCTAGAGCTTCATTGCTTTCTATACATTTTATGCATTGTAGAGATTCATTGTCTATACATTTCATACATTCTAGAGCTTCATTGCTTTCTATACATTTCATGCATTCTAGAGCTTCATTGCTTTCTATACATTTCATGCATTCTAGAGCTTCATTGCTTTCTACACATTTCATACATTCTAGAGCTTCATAATTTTCTATACATTTCATGCATTCTAGAGCTTCATTGCTTCCTATACATGTCATGCATTCTAGAGATTCATTGTCTATACATTTCATACATTCTAAAGCTTCATACTTTTCTATACATTTTATGCATTCTAGAGATTCATTGTCTATACATTTCATGCATTCTAGAGCTTCATACTTTTCTATACATTTCATGCATTCTAGAGCTTCATTGCTTCCTATACATGTCATGCATTTTAGAGATTCATTGTCTATACATTTCATACATTCTAGAGCTTCATTGCTTTCTATACATTTTATGCATTGTAGAGATTCATTGTCTATACATTTCATACATTCTAGAGCTTCATACTTTTCTATACATTTTATGCATTCTAGAGATTCATTGTCTATACATTTCATACATTCTAGAGCTTCATACTTTTCTATACATTTCATGCATTCTAGAGCTTCATATTTTTCTATACATGTCATGCATTCTAGAGCTTCATATTTTTCCATACATGTCATGCATTCTAGAGCTTCATATTTTCTATACATATCATGCATTCTAGAGCTTCATTGCTTTCTATACATTTCATGCATTCTAGAGCTTCATATTTTTCTATACATGTCATGCATTCTAGAAATTCATTGTCTATACATTTCATACATTCTAGAACTTCATACTTTTCTATACATTTCATGCATTCTAGAGCTTCATTGCTTTCTATACATTTCATGCATTCTAGAGCTTCATATTTTTCTATACATTTCATTCATTCTAGAGCTTCATGGACCATTCTCATCTTGTGACTAGACTTCATTTGCCCTATTAGGCTCCTTGAAATTTAAATGAGATATTTAGCCGGCTATTTAGTGACGAATAGCGTTCCCATTAGAAAGCTCTTTGCCACACTTAATCACTTCGGAGTCTCTCATTTAAAAGTCGTTTGAATTTACTTTCAAGTCATGGGCTCCGTAATGATGTAATTATCTGAACTTTTTTTTTTTTCATATTCGGTATTTCGTTTAGAATTTGATTATATGAATTAGATGGGAAATAAGTAGTTTTTATCATTCAAAGTCGCTAAAATGAGAATGTCAGAGATGGTGATATTTATTAATTAGTTTCAGAATGAAAATTATTATTATTGATAATTGTTATTATTATTATTATTATTATTATTATTATTATTATTTATATTATTATTGTTTTAGAATGAATACTATTGTTATTATTATCATTATTATTATTATTATTATTATTATTATTATTATTATTATTGTTTTAGAGTGAATACTATTATTATTATTATCATTATTATTATTATTATTAGTAGTAGTAGTAGTAGTAGTAGTAGTAGTAGTATTGTTATTATTTTTATAATTATTATTATTATGGAATGAAAACTATTATTATTAATATTCTTATTATTATTATTATTATTAATATTATCATTATTATTATTATTATTATTATTATTATCATCATCATCATCAAAACAAACACGCCATCTGTCCGAAAAACCTTTATATCCCCTCTCCTGTTTGTGCAACAAATGTACCCCAAAAACAGCTGTTAAACCAAAAAACACCACAAAACAGTACGAACACAATTGTACACAATTGTACAGAATTCACAAATTCTTTTCCGGCTCCCTCCCCTTGCTTGGCAATGAACACCCCCAAGAAGTAAGCCATCCATTTAGGTGAAATATTTGGATTTCAGTTGTCAGGTGCCTCGTT
>NC_090735.1:17841202-17844306 GCF_036898095.1 Palaemon carinicauda
TATGTATATACTATATATATATATATATATATATATATATATATATATATATATATATATATAAGTGTGTGTGTGTGTGAGTGGTGTGTGTGTGTGAGGGGTGTGTGTGTGTGTATTTTCAATTTACTTAACATATTTGTGTTCATGGTGGTCTTGTGTTTTGCTAGATATAACAACTGAAGTAAGCAGGTTTATTTTTATTATTTTTTTCTATATTTTTTAATATTCTCTAATCCATAGAGCCATGAAATTGAAGCTTGTTTTCTCCTTGTTTCAAGTAACTTAAACATATTAATAAAATCCCCTTTTTTAAAATTCAGAACGTAAAAGAATTTGCGTAAAGAAAAACCGCATCCATAAACAGTGTATATCTTTTGATTTTTATTTTATTTTTTTTTTTTTTTTTTTTTTTTTTTTTTTTTTTTTTTTTAGGAATGATCAAAAAAGCTATCATATGAAAAGCTAGTAGCTATATAATAGCAGATGAGCTCGCACGTCCTACTGCTATTTACATGGTAATGTTCAGTTCCAGGATACTTCTTTATAAGACAATATCCCTTCAGAAGGCGAAGACTGTACAAACGAGAATGGTTATTACTTAAACAACGGTTATTTGAATCTAAATTGGCACTGTTATGGCAAGAGTCATCTAAATGGTAATTTAGTTTCATATAACAAAGGTTATTTGTAAAGCACCGAGTGTTTGCTGCCAACGGACTTCTCGTGCCGAAAAAGTTACTATTTTTACGGATTTTTCAAATGGAAGACTTTGTTTAAAGGTTTAAAGGCCGCTCATGAATAGCAGGGGAAAGGGACAGTGACATTGCCCTATTGAGCAGGACAATGCACTAGAGACGGAAAATATATACATATGATCAGCGCCCAAGCTCCCTCTCCACCCAAGCTAGGACCAGGGAGGGCCAGGCAATGGCTGCTGATGGCTCAGCAGATAGAACTACAGGCTCCCCCAAACCCCCATTCCCTAGCTCACAAGGATGGTAAGGTTGAAGCGACGAAACAAACTAACGAGTTTGAGAAGGACTCGAACCCTTTGAAAGTCATTTTATTTTGACAATTAATTGTATCTTTGGTTTTTTACCTGAAGGCCTCTCGAAATGCACGGTTAATGACAGGCAATGACTGCCGATGGCTCAGAAGATAGACCTATTGGCTCTCCCCCCCCCCTCCCATCCTTAGCTCACAAGGATGGTAAGGTTGCAGCAACCAAAGAAACAAACGAATTTGAGCGGGAATCGAACCCTTTGAAAGTCATTTTATTTTGACAATTAATTGTATTTTTGGTTTTTTACCTAAAGGCCTCTCGAAATGCACGGTTATGAAATAAACAAACAATGTCAATGTAGTGATGAATTCATATCAAACTTGCCAGATGCATAACAATGGCGGTATGCATTCGAGGGACAAATTCCCATTTGCATAATAATGATTACCAGCAGAGATGGTAATGATATCTTTTTTTCTGAATGTATATACAATGATGTGTATTAAACAGTATGAAGAATGGTATGTGTAGATTACATAAACAGTTGTCATATGCTATTTAAGATAATTATCTTATTTTTAAAAAGTGTCACTTTGAATATGACTATTCTTATAAACCAGAAAATTACGAAATAAGTAATTGTGTTGCATAGCTTAGAGCTTTCTTTTTTAAAAGCCATGATATCTGCAGCTTACATAAACAGTTGCCATACACTATTTGTGACCATTATCTAATTTTTAGGATAAGTGTCTCTGAATATAATTAATCTTATAAACCATTAAATTGAAAAATACGTAATTATGTTGCATAGCTTAATTTTTGCTATTAGAGCTTCCTTTAGTATGAAGCCATAATTAGGAATTGCATGAGAGAGAGAGAGAGAGAGAGAGAGAGGAGAGAGAGAGAGAGAGAGAGAGAGAGAGACTTACCTTATTGCCTTATTCTATGTGTGGGTTCCCCCAGGTCCCTCAGTGTGAGGCACCTCGTATATCCACCAGAGAGTTGTTATGCATCTTCCGGTGTATTTTGCATCTTCCAGTCTTGGACTTCCCTGAGAGAGAAAACTTTAATAATGAACAATTTTGAACGCAAAAAGTTATGAGAATTATTTATGCCAAATTACTTATAGTGAAATCAGCCTTTCCCAGTTTGCGTTCAAAATTAAATCGCTTGTCTGCTTATAAACAACTAATTTTAGTAATGCCATAAAAGGCAGTAGATGAGCTAAATGAGATATTCAGAGAGCGTGAGTGAGTTAATTTTCAGATGAAATAACTCTTTAAAACTGAAATTCCAATTTCATGCAAGTGGCGAATTCGGTTAGAGCCCAAGCAACGGTGAAACTCTCTCTCTCTCTCTCTCTCTTCTCCTCTCTCTCCTCTCTCTCTCTCTCTCTCTCTCTCTCTCTTGTTAACTCCAAGTACTCATAATTTCACTCGCATACATTCACATAGACAAACTTAAAATCCGAGACTTTGAAACTTCATCTCTCGTAAAGCTGGCAGCTGACGTTCTGGCGAGTATCTATTCTCTCTCTCTCTCTCTCTCCTCTCTCTCTCTCTCTCTCTCTCCATCTCTCTCTCTCTCTCTCTCTCTCTCTCTCTCTCTCTCTTTGTTAACTCCAAGTACTCATAATTTCACTTACATACATTCACATAGACAAATTAAAATCAGAAACTTTGGAACTTCATCTCTCATACAGCTGACGTTCTGGTGAACATCTATTCTGATGAAACTAGAACTGAAACGCCTTAAGCTTTAAACATTTCGGATAAGTATAATATTTCGGAAGTGCTGCTTTCTTTACAGAATACCATCATTATATTACTTACTTTACAACTTTATTTTACGACTATTATCAACGTTTTGCTATTCTCCCAGGCAACGTTATTAGATATTAAAGAATAAAAAATTTGTTATCACTTCTTATAAGTGGTAAATGTTCTTCTCATATTATTTTTGGCAGAAGTATGTGTATACTTTAGGTTTGTAATAAAAGAAAAATGACTTTAGTACACAATTCAAGGCTTTTGGTATAACTGTATTTATCGGTTTATATGTCCAGAAATACAGTTTATATATCTAAATACAATAATTTAAC
>NC_090735.1:17849806-17857306 GCF_036898095.1 Palaemon carinicauda
ACTCGCAGCGGTGCCATTTTAGCTCGGAAATGTTTCCTGCTCTCTGATTGGTCAGAATTATCTTGTCCAACCAATCACCGATCAGGAAACTTTTCCGAGCTAAAAGGGCACCCCTGCGAGTCTGTGCAAATTTGCCTAACTAAAAGAATTAACTATAAATTTTGTTATCTATAGAGCCATGTTACCATCTTTCGTGATGGAATACTTTTGTTGAATATACAGCTGAAATTTTTCTCTTTCTGTTGTTTGTGACAAAGGAATGACTCAAAAATACTCTGGAGAAAAAAAGCTATGATATGATATTGTTTTCTGTTATTTAAAAAGTCATGTTTAACGAATTTATGTAGCTTTCATACCGCACAAAGGATTCTATGATTATATTTTTGGCTATTACCAATTATTATAATTTTTCTGTTTGAAGAGTTATGTATAGATTTAATTCCATATTTTATTGAATGAATATTCTGTAAATCTCATTCATATTTTCAAATACCAAAAATATCTGAATGTTTAGTTAAACTGATCTTAACCCTCTTTATTCTATCAAGTATGTCTTCTTTCCAGTTTTACTAATAAACATTTTGAATCTTGTAACTGCTCCTAATAAACAAATTTGATTTGTCACTTTGTGTAATACCACCATTTAATATTCACTTTTAAAACTGTCTTCTATGCAAAGTGGTACTGTTACCGTGTTCCATCAATAATAATAAAATCCTTAAACAGGTTCAATCTTCATATTAGTATATTTCATTAGAATAATTCACATTCCTTAAACATAATATCAATTGTACTTGTTGGAGACTACTTACTTTATGTTTCTCTTTGCTACCATCAAAGTAGTAAATACTTATATATCAGAAGAGATTTCCTTCACCATTAATTCAAACAAAGTCCCTTTTGCTATTGGTAACCTCTCTGCCTGGTGATCGCCAGATTAGGGTTTGAGTCCTGCTCAAATTCGTTAGTTCCTTTAGTTACTGCAACCTCGCCATCCTTGTGAGCTAAGGAAGGAGGTTGGGGGAGCCTAGAGGTCTACCTGCTGATTCATCAGCAGCCATTGCATGGCCCTCCCTGGTCCTAGCTTGGATGGAAAGGGTGCTTGGGCGCTGATCGTATGTATATATGGTCAGCCTCCAGGTCATTATCCTACTTGCTAGGACAATGTCACTGTCCCTTTCCTCTGCCATTCATGAGGGGCCTTTAAACCTATAAACCTCTATCTTTCTCTCTACCCAGTATGTCAGAATGTCGGCCCTGGCATCGTAGCTGTGTTTGGCGACAATGTCACTGTCCCTTTCCTCTGCCATTCATGAGCGGCCTTTAAACCTATAAACCTCTATCTTTCTCTCTACCCAGTATGTCAGAATGTCGGCCCTGGCATCGTAGCTGTGTTTGGCGACAATGTCACTGTCCCTTTCCTCTGCCATTCATGAGCGGCCTTTAAACCTATAAACCTCTATCTTTCTCTCTACCCAGTATGTCAGAATGTCGGCGCTGGCATCGTAGCTGTGTTTGGCGACAATGTCACTGTCCCTTTCCTCTGCCATTCATGAGCGGCCTTTAAACCTATAAACCTCTATCTTTCTCTCTACCCAGTATGTCAGAATGTCGGCCCTGGCATCGTAGCTGTGTTTGGCGACAATGTCACTGTCCCTTTCCTCTGCCATTCATGAGCGGCCTTTAAACCTATAAACCTCTATCTTTCTCTCTACCCAGTATGTCAGAATGTCGGCGCTGGCATCGTAGCTGTGTTTGGCGACAATGTCACTGTCCCTTTCCTCTGCCATTCATGAGCGGCCTTTAAACCTATAAACCTCTATCTTTCTCTCTACCCAGTATGTCAGAATGTCGGCGCTGGCATCGTAGCTGTGTTTGGCGACAATGTCACTGTCCCTTTCCTCTGCCATTCATGAGGGGCCTTTAAACTTATAAACCTCTATCTTTCTCTTTACCCAGTATGTCAGAATGTCGGTGCTGGCATCGTAGCTGTGTTTGGCGACAATGTCACTGTCCCTTTCCTCTGCCATTCATGAGCGGCCTTTAAACCTATAAACCTCTATCTTTCTCTTTACCCAGTATGTCAGAATGTCGGTGCTGGCATCGTAGCTGTGTTTGGCGACAATGTCACTGTCCCTTTCCTCTGCCATTCATGAGCGGCCTTTAAACCTATAAACCTCTATCTTTCTCTCTACCCAGTATGTCAGAATGTCGGCGCTGGCATCGTAGCTGTGTTTGGCGACAATGTCACTGTCCCTTTCCTCTGCCATTCATGAGCGGCCTTTAAACCTATAAACCTCTATCTTTCTCTCTACCCAGTATGTCAGAATGTCGGCGCTGGCATCGTAGCTGTGTTTGGCGACAATGTCACTGTCCCTTTCCTCTGCCATTCATGAGGGGCCTTTAAACTTATAAACCTCTATCTTTCTCTTTACCCAGTATGTCAGAATGTCGGCGCTGGCATCGTAGCTGTGTTTGGCGACAATGTCACTGTCCCTTTCCTCTGCCATTCATGAGCGGCCTTTAAACCTATAAACCTCTATCTTTCTCTCTACCCAGTATGTCAGAATGTCGGCGCTGGCATCGTAGCTGTGTTTGGCGACAATGTCACTGTCCCTTTCCTCTGCCATTCATGAGGGGCCTTTAAACTTATAAACCTCTATCTTTCTCTTTACCCAGTATGTCAGAATGTCGGCGCTGGCATCGTAGCTGTGTTTGGCGACAATGTCACTGTCCCTTTCCTCTGCCATTCATGAGCGGCCTTTAAACCTATTAACCTCTATCTTTCTCTTTACCCAGTATGTCAGAATGTCGGCCCTGGCCTCGTAGCTGTGTTTGGCGACAATGTCACTGTCCCTTTCCTCTGCCATTCATGAGCGGCCTTTAAACCTATAAACCTCTATCTTTCTCTTTACCCAGTATGTCAGAATGTCGGTGCTGGCATCGTAGCTGTGTTTGGCGACAATGTCACTGTCCCTTTCCTCTGCCATTCATGAGCGGCCTTTAAACCTATAAACCTCTATCTTTCTCTCTACCCAGTATGTCAGAATGTCGGCGCTGGCATCGTAGCTGTGTTTGGCGACAATGTCACTGTCCCTTTCCTCTGCCATTCATGAGGGGCCTTTAAACTTATAAACCTCTATCTTTCTCTTTACCCAGTATGTCAGAATGTCGGCGCTGGCATCGTAGCTGTGTTTGGCGACAATGTCACTGTCCCTTTCCTCTGCCATTCATGAGCGGCCTTTAAACCTATAAACCTCTATCTTTCTCTCTACCCAGTATGTCAGAATGTCGGCGCTGGCATCGTAGCTGTGTTTGGCGACAATGTCACTGTCCCTTTCCTCTGCCATTCATGAGGGGCCTTTAAACTTATAAACCTCTATCTTTCTCTTTACCCAGTATGTCAGAATGTCGGCGCTGGCATCGTAGCTGTGTTTGGCGACAATGTCACTGTCCCTTTCCTCTGCCATTCATGAGCGGCCTTTAAACCTATTAACCTCTATCTTTCTCTTTACCCAGTATGTCAGAATGTCGGCCCTGGCCTCGTAGCTGTGTTTGGCGACAATGTCACTGTCCCTTTCCTCTGCCATTCATGAGCGGCCTTTAAACCTATAAACCTCTATCTTTCTCTTTACCCAGTATGTCAGAATGTCGGTGCTGGCATCGTAGCTGTGTTTGGCGACAATGTCACTGTCCCTTTCCTCTGCCATTCATGAGCGGCCTTTAAACCTATAAACCTCTATCTTTCTCTCTACCCAGTATGTCAGAATGTCGGCGCTGGCATCGTAGCTGTGTTTGGCGACAATGTCACTGTCCCTTTCCTCTGCCATTCATGAGCGGCCTTTAAACCTATAAACCTCTATCTTTCTCTCTACCCAGTATGTCAGAATGTCGGCGCTGGCATCGTAGCTGTGTTTGGCGACAATGTCACTGTCCCTTTCCTCTGCCATTCATGAGGGGCCTTTAAACTTATAAACCTCTATCTTTCTCTTTACCCAGTATGTCAGAATGTCGGCGCTGGCATCGTAGCTGTGTTTGGCGACAATGTCACTGTCCCTTTCCTCTGCCATTCATGAGCGGCCTTTAAACCTATTAACCTCTATCTTTCTCTTTACCCAGTATGTCAGAATGTCGGCCCTGGCCTCGTAGCTGTGTTTGGCGACAATGTCACTGTCCCTTTCCTCTGCCATTCATGAGCGGCCTTTAAACCTATAAACCTCTATCTTTCTCTCTACCCAGTATGTCAGAATGTCGGCCCTGGCATCGTAGCTGTGTTTGGCGACAATGTCACTGTCCCTTTCCTCTGCCATTCATGAGGGGCCTTTAAACCTATAAACCTCTATCTTTCTCTTCACCCAGTATGTCAGAATGTCGGCCCTGGCATCGTAGCTGTGTTTGGCGACAATGTCACTGTCCCTTTCCTCTGCCATTCATGAGGGGCCTTTAAACCTATAAACCTCTATCTTTCTCTTTACCCAGTATGTCAGAATGTTGGCGCTGGCATCGTAGCTGTGTTTGGCGACAATGTCACTGTCCCTTTCCTCTGCCATTCATGAGCGGCCTTTAAACCTATAAACCTCTATCTTTCTCTTTACCCAGTATGTCAGAATGTCGGCGCTGGCATCGTAGCTGTGTTTGGCGACAATGTCACTGTCCCTTTCCTCTGCCATTCATGAGCGGCCTTTAAACCTATAAACCTCTATCTTTCTCTTTACCCAGTATGTCAGAATGTCGGCGCTGGCATCGTAGCTGTGTTTGGCGACAATGTCACTGTCCCTTTCCTCTGCCATTCATGAGGGGCCTTTAAACCTATAAACCTCTATCTTTCTCTTTACCCAGTATGTCAGAATGTCGGCGCTGGCATCGTAGCTGTGTTTGGCGACAATGTCACTGTCCCTTTCCTCTGCCATTCATGAGGGGCCTTTAAACCTATAAACCTCTATCTTTCTCTTCACCCAGTATGTCAGAATGTCGGCGCTGGCATCGTAGCATCGTAGCTGTGTTTGGCGACAATGTCACTGTCCCTTTCCTCTGCCATTCATGAGGGGCCTTTAAACCTATAAACCTCTATCTTTCTCTTTACCCAGTATGTCAGAATGTCGGCGCTGGCATCGTAGCTGTGTTTGGCGACAATGTCACTGTCCCTTTCCTCTGCCATTCATGAGGGGCCTTTAAACCTATAAACCTCTATCTTTCTCTTTACCCAGTATGTCAGAATGTCGGCCCTGGCCTCGTAGCTGTGTTTGGCGACAATGTCACTGTCCCTTTCCTCTGCCATTCATGAGCGGCCTTTAAACCTATAAACCTCTATCTTTCTCTTTACCCAGTATGTCAGAATGTCGGCCCTGGCCTCGTAGCTGTGT
This sequence comes from Palaemon carinicauda, assembly GCF_036898095.1. NCBI lineage: Eukaryota > Metazoa > Arthropoda > Malacostraca > Decapoda > Palaemonidae > Palaemon > Palaemon carinicauda. The sequence continues at coordinate 17,855,170 of NC_090735.1, forward strand.
TTGGCGACAATGTCACTGTCCCTTTCCTCTGCCATTCATGAGCGGCCTTTAAACCTATAAACCTCTATCTTTCTCTTTACCCAGTATGTCAGAATGTCGGCCCTGGCCTCGTAGCTGTGTTTGGCGACAATGTCACTGTCCCTTTCCTCTGCCATTCATGAGGGGCCTTTAAACCTATAAACCTCTATCTTTCTCTTTACCCAGTATGTCAGAATGTCGGCGCTGGCATCGTAGCTGTGTTTGGCGACAATGTCACTGTCCCTTTCCCCTGCCATTCATGAGGGGCCTTTAAACCTATAAACCTCTATCTTTCTCTCTACCCAGTATGTCAGAATGTCGGCGCTGGCATCGTAGCATCGTAGCTGTGTTTGGCGACAATGTCACTGTCCCTTTCCTCTGCCATTCATGAGGGGCCTTTAAACCTATAAACCTCTATCTTTCTCTTCACCCAGTATGTCAGAATGTCGGCGCTGGCATCGTAGCATCGTAGCTGTGTTTGGCGACAATGTCACTGTCCCTTTCCTCTGCCATTCATGAGGGGCCTTTAAACCTATAAACCTCTATCTTTCTCTTTACCCAGTATGTCAGAATGTCGGCGCTGGCATCGTAGCTGTGTTTGGCGACAATGTCACTGTCCCTTTCCTCTGCCATTCATGAGGGGCCTTTAAACCTATAAACCTCTATCTTTCTCTTTACCCAGTATGTCAGAATGTCGGCCCTGGCCTCGTAGCTGTGTTTGGCGACAATGTCACTGTCCCTTTCCTCTGCCATTCATGAGCGGCCTTTAAACCTATAAACCTCTATCTTTCTCTCTACCCAGTATGTCAGAATGTCGGCGCTGGCATCGTAGCTGTGTTTGGGCCTCAATCATCCAAGACGTCGGCTCACGTCCAGTCGATTTGCGATGCACTGGAAATCCCGCATATTGAGACCAGGTGGGATTTCCGCACTCGGAGAGATGATTATTCAATCAACTTGTACCCTCATCCTTCTGCACTCAGCAAGGTAATTTTCGAAATAAATTTGCGATTATTACCATTTTTTTTCTTCAATTGAGAGTTGTTTGTGTAACGTTTTTTCTTTCAATTAGAAGTAACTGGGAAGGTATTTTAAACAGGTACTTCATCCGCGACTTTGCCATCATTTAATTATTCATAATTTATCATGCTAATATATTGTTTTACTACTACTACTACTACTACTACTGCTACTACTACTTATAGTACTACTACTACTACTACTACTTATAGTACTACTACTACTACTACTACTAATGATAATAATAATAATAATAATAATAAATCATTATTATTATTGTTGTTGTTGTTGTTGTTGTTGTTGGTGTTGTTGTTGTTATTATTATTATTATTATTATTATTATTATTATTAACTATGCTGCAACCCTTGTTAGAAAAGCAGGGTGCTATAAGCCCAATGGCTCCACCAGGTAAAAATAGCCAGGGAGGAAAGGAGATCAGGAAATAAGTAATCTACTGTTATATGAAAAGTAATGAATAAAGATTAGGAAATAGCTCAATATAAGTAATAACGTTAAAAAAGATTTATCACATATAAACTATGAAGACAGACTCACATTAGCCTATTTACCATAAAATCCTTCCCTACAAGTTTGAACTTCTGAGGCTCAACCAATTACAGTTTTCTTTAAGGTTTAATAAGTGTATGGGCCAGTCTCAATTACATTGCCCCTCAAACTCATTGAGGCAATGATTTACATGGAAAAATACTGCGTTTATTTAGTACGTAAATAATCTTCCTACAATATTTTTATTGTAGCTCCCCTCCCATGTTATTCTTAGGAAAGTTAATTATTCCCTCGAACTCAAACTAACTGAGGTAACTTGATGTTCTTATACTTCAAAAGTTCGAACTTGCAGCAAATGTTTTGATGTTGAAGAGGGTGACATAAGTCTTTTTATAGTTTATATAAGAAATGTCTGTTTTAATGATAAAGTTTTTAAAATGTCTTATCTTGATTGCTCATTGCTGCTTATATCGTTTATTTATTACCTTATTTCCTTTCCTCACTGGGATACTTTTCCTTGTTGGAGCTCAACTATAGTCCATTTCTTTTAGCGATGCACATTTGCACCGACTCGCAGCGGGGCCCTTTTAG
>NC_090735.1:17859806-17867306 GCF_036898095.1 Palaemon carinicauda
CTAAGCTACAACCCTAGTTGGAAAAGCAGGATGCTATAAGCCCAGAGGCTCCAACAGTGAAAATAGCCCAGTGAGGAAAGGAGAAGAGGAAAATAGAATATTCTAAGAAGAGTAACAACATAAAAATAAATATCTCCTATATAAATTATAAAAAACTTTAACAAAACAAGAGGAAGACAAATAAGATGAAAAAGTGTGCTCGAGTGTACCTTCAAGCAAGAGAACTCTAACCCAAGACAGTGGAAGACCATGGTACAGAGGCTATGGCACTACAAAAGGAAAGAAGACAAGAATCAGTAGAGAAATTGATAGGTATATAAATATATGCATATATGGTATATGCCTTTCTATCATAAGTACCCTGCTAAAAATTTGCATTAAAAACCGGTAAATGTCTGGCTACATTTATTACAGGATTTTTACTGTTTAGAAAACGGATATTTTGACGTAAAGGAGTGATATTACGGTCACCAAACCGTAAAATATAATAAGAAAGTAATGTAAAATTACGGTCGCCTGTATTTTACTGAAATACGGTTGAGAACATTATTTATTACGTAGAATTTCCGATTAAAATTACGGTTTTTTTTCTAACAGTGTATGTCTTCATTTTTCAAAAACAAATATTGGGATTGTCAGTGCAGTACAATATAGTAATGACATGGCTATAATATGACAGGGAATTATCAGAAATACATTATTTCTTTTTCATTTAATCTTAATATGTTGGAATCTTATAATGTATTTTCTCAAATAGGAAAACTTTTCTGCTAATAAAGATAGCATAAAAAACTACATATTTTTTACAAAAATCATTTTAAATCATTTATAATTTTATCAAAACTCTTCTGCTAATAATAAAGATAGCATAAAAAACTACATATTTTTTTTTTTTTTACAAAAATCATTTTAAATTATTTATAATTTTATACAGTCCGTGAGCTTGTAAACATTTTATCAAAAATTCCCAGATTCATTCGGAATTCGGTAGTTAGTCTTTAATGATTCCTTTTTTAATTACTCTGTGTGTTTATTAAGAGAAGAATATATCTAGTTACGTCTTCATTAATATAAATTTAGTATAGTTCCTTATACTTCCATCCTGCAAACTTTGTTGGCTAACTATATTAGAATATTGGATAATTTTTTTTATATTCTTATTGGCTAACTATGTTAGAATATTAGATACATACATATACCAAAGGCACTACTCCCAATTTTGGGGGGTAGCCGACATCAACAAGAAACAAAACAAAAAAGGGGACCTCTACTCTCTACGTTCCTCCAGCCTAATCAGGGACTCAGCCGAGTTCAGCTGGTACTGCTAGGGTGCCACAGCCCAACCTCCCACATTTCCACCACAGATGAAGCTTCATACTGCTGAGTCCCCTACTGCTGCTACCTCCGCGGTCATCTAAGTTATTTCTGACTCTAATAACGTTAACTCTAAGCAGGATCAGGTTTATGTCGGTCTTTACTATATTCGTAAAGTTAGAAATCATTATTATCTTACAATAGAGATTACCATACCCTGTAAACTAGTTATCCTCACCATTAAAAAAAAAAGTAATATTTTCCTTTCAATGTCATGGAGGCTATCACAGTTCTGGAATCGAAATATTTCGTGTTATTTTTATATCCTAGATCTAGATTTGCTTTAAATCTGCCACGCTAGTTTTTAAAAGACTCCTTGCCCCACAGGACCTGTATTTGATTGACCTGGAGGATTTCAAACACAGAGGCACGAATATAACAGCTCTATAATTTTGGAATTGAAATACTTCGTGTTTATTTTTATATCCTACATCTAGATTTGCCTTAAATCTGCCACAATAGAGTTAAAAGGCTCTTTACTCCCACAGGACCTGAATTTAATTAACTTTGAGGATTTCAAACAGAGGCACAAATATAACAGTTCTAAAATTTTGGAATCGAAATATTTCATGTTATTTTATATCTCAGATCTAGATTTGCCTTAAATCTGTAATACTAGGGATATGGTGGCCGGGTGGTAGCGTCCTTGCTTGGTGATTGCCAGAATGGGGTTCGAGTCCCGCTCAAACTCGATAGTTCCTTTGGTCGCTGCAACCTCACCATCCATGTGAGCTAAGGAAGGGGTGTTTGGGGGAGCTTATAGGTCTGTCTGCTGAGTCATCAGCAGCCATTGCCTGGCTCTCCTTGGTCCTAGCTTGTTTGGAGAGAGGTCTTGAGCGCTGATTATATGTATGTATGGTCTGTCCCTAGGCCATTGTCCTGCTTGATAGGTCAATATCACTGTTCCTTGCCTCTGCCATTCATGAGCGACCTTTAAACCTTTAAAAGGCTCCTTTTCCCTCAGGATCTGCATTTGATTGACCCGAAGGATTTTAGATATAGTGACACGAGTATAACAGCTCTAAAATTTTGGAATCGGAATATTTCGTATTATTTTTTCTCAAAGATCTGGATTTACCCTAAATATGTATCACTACAGGATGCTCTTTTTCCTTCAGGACCTGCATTTGATTGACCTGAAGGATTTTAGATATAGTGACACGAGTATAAGAGCTCTAAAATTTTGGAGTCGGAATATTCCGTATTATTTTTTCTCAAAGATCTGAATTTACCCTAAATCTGTATCTCTACAGGATGCTCTTTTTCCTTCAGGACCTGCACTTGATTGACCTGAAGGATTTTAGATATAGTGACACGAGTATAAGAGCTCTAAAATTTTGGAATCGAAATATTTCGTATTATTTTTTCTCAAAGATCTGAATTTCCCCTAAATCTGTATCACTACAGGATGCTCTTTATCCTTCAGGACCTGCATTTAATTGACCTGGGGGATTTTAGATATAGTGACACGAGTATAACAGCTCTAAAATTTTAGAATCGGAATATTCCGTATTATTTTTTCTCAAAGATCTGAATTTACCCTAAATCTGTATCACTACAGGATGCTCTTTTTCCTTCAGGATCTGCATTTGATTGACCTTGAGGATTTCAAATACAGCGGAACGAATATAACAGCGCTAAGAATCATCGATCTGTCCCGGGACGAAGTGCGAAATCTGACGGAAGATTGGCACGCGGGCCAGACGCGATATTCTAATAGATTGTATGGGAAAGGAGAGTTGATGATGGTAAGTTTGAATAGATCAATGGTACATTTGTGATATGGAAATTCATTAGTGATTATGTAAATAACATTAGTAAAGACTATAGGTATTGCAACTTTTGTTTTTGTCATCATCATCATCATCATCATCATTATTATTATTATTATTATTATTATTATTATTATTATTATTATTAGCATTATTATTATTATTATTATCAGCATTATTATTATTATTATTATTATTATTATTATTGTTATCATAATCATCATCAGCATTATTATTATTATTATTATTATTTTTATTATTATTATTATTATTATTATTATCATCAGCATTATTGTTATTATTATTATTATTATCATAATCATCATCAATACTAGCTAAGTTATAACCGTATTTGGAAAACCAAGATATTATAAGCCCAAAGGCTCCAGTAGGGAAAAATAGCCCAGTGAGGATACGAAATAAGAAAAAAAAAATTAACGAAATGAGAAATAATTCAACAATTAAAATAAAATACTCTAAAAACAGCAACAACATCAAAACAGATATTTGAGATATAAACTATAAAAAGAATTATGTCAGCCTGTTCAACATAAAAACATTTGTTACCTTTTTCGAAAGGGTATGATGCTATTATTTTTGAGTTTGCAAAGAATGTAATACAATTTTTTATGATTCATATATAAACTATAAAAAGACATATGTCAGCCTGTTCAAAATAAAAAGATAATTTTGAAGATTTGTTACCTTATGCGAAAAGGTATATTGCTATTATTTTTGAGTGTGTAAATAATGCAATAAAAACAATTTTCACGAAAATTACATTCACAAATCTTTCTCATCTTTTAAGATTCAATGACTAATCTTAATTTCTGTAATAAAGTTTTTGAAAATAGGATAAGACATGATCACTAAGAAATTTCATAATTTTTATTTTTCTTATGATAATGCATTTTTGAAAAAAATTTTCACGAAAATTACATTCACAAATCTTTCTCATTTTTTAAAAAATTCAATAACTAATCTTAATTTCTGTAATAAAGTTTTTGAAAATAGGATAAGACATGCTCACTCTAAACAATTTCATAATTTTTAATTTTTTCATAATCATGCATTTTCAATACTGATTTCTAAAATTATAATGTTTTCCTTTGCCGAAAATTTAATGATTTTATTAAGGCTATGACAATCCCTCCTTTATACAATGCTTACTTTATCTATTATTATAATTTGCTACTATTGATGGAAATGTATTACTTTATTTTACACTTTTTCTGAAAGCCCATTCATCATACACTAATTCATTCTAATGAAAATATTTTCCCTAGTTTTTAGTCCTTAATTTATATATATATATATATATATATATATATATATATATATATATATATATATATATATATATATATATATATATATATATATATATATATATAGTTCCTTTTTAAATCATATAATGAAAACCTGTCATTTGGTCCTTTTATCAAAATAAAAGTCAATTAATATTTCCATGAAAAAAAAAAATTCCCGTATATCACGTTAGGTTTTTTTTTTTTTCAAGTAAATAAGCCAATGGCGTTAATTCATAAAAGCCTACGATTACGTTTTTTTTTTTAAATAATTCTATCAAAATTATTGTTATACCTATATACCTCGTTTTTTCGAAATTCATAAATAATACATTTCATTTTTTTAGCAAATAAACCAATAGAAACACCTCAATGCAATCAGTTAATGAAAGCCTACGATTACGTTTTTTTTAATAATTCTTTAAAAATTATTGATATACTCCTATACCCCTTTTTGTTGAAATTCCTAACTAATACATTTCCTGAAAGTCTGTTGCTTTTTACCTTTGTGAGAGTAACATTTACGTTTTCATTTGCTTAAGGGTCATTTTTCACCCAACCATTGCCTTTGAAAGAGTTAAAAGCTGTTTATTTAAGCTACAATAACTTCTTAGTGCCCTTAACCTAGAAGGAAATATGCATGAGCTAGTCTCCGCTTTTATCTTATAGAGAAGGAAAATATTCAGTTGGTCCTTTAGCAAATGTTAGTCCATAGTTTCTCCCTAGGAATAATATTTTTGTAAATGTCGTTTTTTTTTTTCTTTTTTTTTTTTTACTTCACTATATATATTCTGCCAGGTTAAACCTTTCGATGTATGTTGTGTATTCTTCATATTTTTCTTTCAACATCTGTCACTCTACGTATATGGTCTCCGTGAATTTATACATTTCCTTTTTGCCTTTGCAAAATATTAGAATAATTTTCATTATCGACAATTTCATTAAGATTAAATCAGATCATCCACAGCCGTTAATCTTCCATTTTATGCTCTATGATAGTTATTTTTATGCATATGTGGTATATTTATACATTTGTATCTGAGCACGTCCTATGATGTATGAATTTACATAATTCACTAGGCATATTTATTCATTGACACTTACCTCATACCAGCCCTTCTTAAAATAGGCAACCAAGAAAACTCATCTCTCTTTACCCTTGCATTCGTGTTTTAAGTCACTGACTTCTAATGGTATACTTTCCACATTGATTGATGTCCTACAAAACTAAAATCTGTGTCTTTGATCTCTTGGTACCCAACTACAGTCTAACTACTAAGGACCGGGGCTTGAAAGGTATTAGAGCTGTTGCCATATTTCTTACTTCACTTTATCTCATTCTATGATAAAATGTAATAATTTGGTAGATGTGGCATCTTTGAGCAGTGCTGCCATATCTCAAAGTATAAGTGACGTTGGATTAAAGACTGCCTGAAACACTATCTCATTCGATGATAAAATGTAATAATTTGGTAGATGTGGCATCTTTGAGCAGTCCTGCCATATCTCAAAGTATAAGTGACGTTGGGTAAAAGACTGCCTGAAACAATATCTCATTCGATGATAAAATGTAATAATTTGGTAGATGTGGCATCTTTGAGCAGTTCTGCCATATCTCAAAGTATAAGTGACGTTGGATAAAAGACTGCCTGAAACAATATCTCATTCGATGATACAATGTAATAATTTGGTAGATGTGGCATCTTTGAGCGGTGGTGCCATATCTCCCAGTATAAGTGACGTTGGATTAAAGACTGCCTGAAAGATTGGGAAACGTGGCACCCCAGCTAATACTGAACAAGTCTCAACCTTTTAGGAAGACTGAATTTCACTGTCGTGCTTGCAGCCGGGTAATTATAAAGACATTTAACACTCAAATATCGTTTCTAATTTTGTTTCCCTTCTCTTCTTTCCCCCACCCTTCAGCCCAAAGGAATAAATATGACGGTAAGATACTCAAGGAACATCATCATTTCTGTTGGATTAATCTTTCTTAGTGTGTTTGCAGACATAAACTTTAGGCCATTTTCACAACTAATGCTTTTTGCTACAGTCTGGTCAATAGAAAGTATAACCGTAGTTTTTTATATGTTTATTTTTTTCTATTTTTAGATATAGTTCTTTGTAGTCAAGGATTATAATTTTATTTTTTTGATTTTACGTCTAAATAATTTTGTAAAGTATAGAAGCTTGCTAACTCTTTGATGTAATGCTTGGCTGTCAGGGTTTTAAAGGAGTTTATAAGTAACTACCTAAGGGCCAGTATGTAGAGAAAGCATTAGACATTTCGACTTACTTTACATGTATAGAATTCTAAGGATATATCAGCTGTAATTTACATTTGTCTTTTTATGATCTTATATTATTATTATTGTTATTATTATTATTAATATTGTTATTATTATTATTATTATTACTATTATTATTATTATTATTTATTTATTTATTTATTTGGGTAGTAGATCCTCTTTCAGGCAAGTTTTGTTAAAAATAATGGCTGCCTCATTATTATTATTATTATTATTATTATTATTATTATTATTATTATTATTATTATTATTATTATTATTACTATTATTATTATTATTATTATTATTATTATTTATTTGGGTAGTAGATCCTCTTTCAGGCAAGTTTTGTTAAAAATAATGGCTGCCTCATTATTATTATTATTATTATTATTATTATTATTATTATTATTATTATTATTATTATTATTTATTTGGGTAGTAGATCCTCTTTCAGGCAAGTTTTGTTAAAAATAATGGCTGCCTCATTATTATTATTATTATTATTATTATTATTATTATTATTATTATTATTATTATCATTATTATTATTATTATTATTATTATTTATTTGGGTAGTAGATCCTCTTTCAGGCAAGTTTTGTTAAAAATAATGGCTGCCTCATTATTATTATTATTATTATTATTATTATTATTATTATTATTATTATTATTATTATTATTATTATTATTATTATTTATTTATTTATTTATTTGGGTTGTAGATCCTCTTTCAGGCAAGTTTTGTTAAAAATAATG
>NC_090735.1:17872306-17877306 GCF_036898095.1 Palaemon carinicauda
AAAGCATAAAGAAAAACAGTCAACAGAAAATATTGTTTCGTCTACTAGGAAACAGATTTGCCGCTTCAATTGAATTATTAATAATAAGGATATAGTCTGTATACTGTTTATTTACACTAGCGTGAAAAACGCTTGGCACAAGTGTCCGTATTATGCTATAGTTCACCGACGTCAATGGAACAGTTCGTAAGGACACTATCGTGGCCTATAGCACAGTGTGTAGTAACATACAGTGACTAACACGCACCTTCTTGATTAATCGTCCCAAATTAATTACACTGTTCCTCGCAGATTTAAAACAGAAGGTTAAAGAATTCTACCTGCTGCTACCACAGACCTCTTAAGTTGCTCCACCTGCTTCGCATAGTGCATAAAGAACACTTTGGATGACTACCAGCCGGTGTACAAACAAGGATGTTCAAAGTCCATATAATTAAAGAAATTTTATGGAGGAGGCAACTTTCCTCGGATCATGACTAACAGGTGTACTGTCTGGATCCGTTCTGCGAATAACACGGGTGATTTTTGCCCTTAGTTATAGATAACTTTGAACCCAGGGTTTCTCTTCTGAACAGCTGTTCTTCCATAAAGTCTGAAGTTCTATGAAGATAGACCTTTAAGCACTCCACTGGACATAGAGATGCATCTTCCTTCAGAGGGCAGATTCTCTAGGGACCCCACCTGTTGGTGGGTAGCTTGTTCCTGGTAAGAAACGTTGGGTCTGGAAATTGATTCAGTTCTCCCTCCAAGAACTGGACGTGGCATTCTTCTCTAGAGAGAGCCACTATTTCACTAACTCTGGCCCCCAAAGCGAGTACAAACAGAAATATGACTTAAATTCAAAACTTTCTAAGCGCATTCCTCATTGTTCATTATTTATACACAATGAAGAATCATATCTAATGACCATGCAAAGGGTCTTTGGAGGCGCTGAAGGGCTAAGCCCAGCATGGGCCTTTGTAGTTCATTAAGAACGTCGTTAGAAAGGTCGACCTGTAAGGCATATGGTATCTGACTTGTCAAGGCAGGCTTGAACAATAGAATTGTGTTGGCTGCTAAACCTTGCTCATAAAGGTGAATGAAGAATGATAAACAGGAATCTGTCGAGATTTCTTTTGGTTTCTTCGCCTTGATAAAGGATATCTATTTCCTCCCTGAAGCCTCATAATATTTCTGGTTTCCTCCAAAAGTCTAAACTGATTTTTAACACCGAATCTTTTTCTCATCGCTAAGGAGAGAAAATCATGAGATGTAGGTTCCGTGTTTTCTGTGATGGAGCGAAGACAGTCGACTTCTGTACTCGCTGAGACAGGGATGGATCCGGTAGCGATACGAATTTTAGTCGTAGTTCCAATACCAGAGGGAACTACACGCTATTTGGCCACTTGTGGGCCACTATTGCTGCTTTCCCTTTGAAGGATCTCAGCTTATCGAGAACCTTCAAAAGGAGGTTGTGCGGAGGGAACAGATAAATATTGGACCATCTGTTCAAGTCTAGGGACATAGCGTCCACTGCCTCCGCTAGCGGATCCTCGTATAGGGACACATAACAATCTATTTTCTTGTCTTTCGTCGCAAAGAGGTCTATCTGCAGCTCCGGGACTTGGCTCGAGATGAAGGAGAACGATCCTGCGTTGAGGGACCATTCTGACTCTATAGGTGTAAACCTGGATAAAGCGTTCGCTGTCACATTGCGGAACCCTTGAATGTGAACTGCTGATAGGTGCCATTTCTTCCATTCCGCCAAACGGAATATGGCCAACATCACTTGGTTGATTTGAGGTGACCTCGAAACTTGTCGATTCAGGAATCTCACTATCACCTCACTGTCTAGAACCAGTCTTATGTGGGTCGAGTGGCAAGGAGATACTTTCTGTAGTGTCAGAAGAACTGCCATGGCTTCTAGAGAGTTGATGTGAAATGACTTAAAAAGATTGGACCAAGCTCCTTGGACTCTCATCTGATGAGAGTGACCTCCCCAGCCTTCCTTTGAAGTGTCTGTGTGGATAGTTACTGACGGGGGAGGAGGTTGAAGAAGTATTGATTTCTTCAATTGCTTGGCATTGGACCACGGCTTGAGAAGCGCTCACAGTCGAGTCGGTAGTGGTCTTATTAGATCTCTTCGTGCGTTTGATGCGTATTTTCTCCAGACTCCTGTTGCATCCTTTAGCTGTGCTCTTAGCACTGGATCTGTTATCGAAGCAAACTGTAGAGAGCCCAGCACTCTCTCCTGTACGCGTCTTGATATCCGTTTGGATTTCAATAGTCTCTTGACAGATCCTGCTATTTCTTTCCTCTTCTTACCAGGAATGGAAGGTCGATTTGACTCCAAATTCCAGTGGATTCCCAACCACTGAAATTTTTGAGCTGGAGAAAGTCGAGACTTTTTGATGTTGATCTTGAATCCCAGATGTTCCAGGAACTGGATCACTATCTTAGAAGCTTGCAAGCATTCTGTCCTGGATGCTGCCCACACCAGCCAGTCGTCCAAGTAGGCTACTACTTGGACTCCCTTTAGGCGTAATTGATGGACGGCTGCGTTTAGCCTGAAAGGCATGGCTCTGAAGGCGTAAAGTTTTCTATGTAACTTGAAGCCTAGGTAAGAGGAGAGGTGACGATTAATTGGAATGTGCCAATAAGCGCCAGACAAGCCTATAGAGACAGTATATGCCCTTCAGGGCAGTAGGGTCCTTATGTGTTAAAGCATAAGCATTCTTAACTTGTAGTTCACTATGAACTTGTTGAGTGGTGACAAGTCTAGAATGACTCTGAGTTTTTCTGAGCCCTTCTTTGGAACACAAAACAGCCTTCCTTGGAATTTTATGGACTTAACTTTCCGGATTACTCTTTTGTCTAAGAGTTCTCGGACATATTCTTCTGTTGGAAGAATTGAGGGAATTGAGGTGGAGGACTGCTCCAGCTCCAACCTAGTCCATTTTCAATTAGGTTGTGGGCCCAGGGATCAAAGGTCCAGCGATCCCTAAATAGCTGTAATCTCCCTCCTACTGGAAGTATCTCACTTCTGCTGTTGTGGACCTGAGGCCTTGCCTCCTTGACCGCGTCCTCCCCTGTATCCCCTTCCTCTTAAAGGGCGTCTAGAAGAACCTCTGGCTGTTCCTCTAGCTCTCGAACGAAAGGAAGAAGTCTGCCTTTCGAAGGCTGGGTTAAAAACTGGCGACTGTGTCGCTACTTGTTGAGGTACCAGCTGGTACGTGGTTGGAGGTTGTGCCACTATCTGAGGCACCGCGGTCACAGGAAGTTGTTGTTGTTGTTGCTGTTGGTAGGGTTTAGCCAGCCGAGAGGATGGCCTAGGCCTCCAACAGTTTTGGAAGTTCCTCACCGAACTGACGTTCAGCAATATCAGCTTCCAGCTTCCCGACTGAGGTCTTCTTGGTCCAAGGGCAAGGTCAGAGGTAACGGCTTGCACTCCTCCAAGGAGGGGCATGGTTTCCCTGCCTCCACCGCCTTTTAGGCTGCCTTTTATTCCTTTTCCAAGAAGGGAAAGGCTCTGATAGGAGAGGCCACAAAGGAGGGAAGCTTCTCACTCAAGGCGGGCACCTTTAAGTTAGTGAAACCCCTCTCTTTCATCGAGCTCGCTAGTAACGCCTGAGCTTTACTATGGTAAAAAAATATGACCTCCTTCGGCTCCGTCTTCTCCTTTGAAGCTGGCTCCTTCCTGAGACGGACATAGCAGTCCGGATAAGAATCTTTGTTGGCCAAAATTCCACCTCTTCCAGGGGAATTGCTCCCAACTTTTCTGAAATCACGATCTTCCCGGTTGTCATTGGCATGTGTTCAGCATACCTCCAAGGATTGGTAACCGAGCACAAAGGAAGATCCTTCAAGCTGAGCCGCTTCTGAGGCCCACGTGATGCTGCAAGTCTGCGTATCTCCAGTTTCATTGCAGCTTCCTTCTCATCATTCTTCCTTTTAATTTGTTGGAGCCTGGAACAGCCCCTCCTCCTGACCTTCTCCTAGAAGGTCCTTCTCAGTAGAATCCGACACCTCCGACATCTTATCGTCCAATAATGTCTTGAAAGGCGGCCGAGACTTCAGAATCTTCCGGATTCTGGGCAGTTGGTATCTCCACCTGAAGCTGGGGGATGATTGCATCAGCCGATGCTTTAGGGAAAAGGTAAGCCCTCATCTTCTCATTTGGAAGGTAGGGGCCTGAGGTGTTTTTCTGAAAACCCCTCACCCAGGATCGTAACATTCCCCTGGCAGCATCCCTTGACTCCGTCGACTTAGGGTCGTCAAAAGCCTCGTTAATCAGTTTAGAACAAACTGTACAAACCTGAGGGTCCCAATACCGGAGATCACCTCTGGAGGCTGCGTGCCTCCTGCATGTACACAGAAGTTCTTACTGCGGACATTACAGAACACACTCCCGCACTTCGGATGGTCATCCTGTAAAGAGAAGAAAAATCCATGAGTATCAAGTGATGGCTTTTCACTTATATTTAAACATTTAGCTTATATAGAAAAGCTATAAAAGAAAGAAGGAAAGACACATACTTGTATTTCCTGTCAATTGCTGAAACCTCCCAAGATATTAAAACTAAGGTTAATTCTATTCTAGAATACCTTATGTAATTTCCTAAACGGAAATTTAAGGTGTAGTTCACACCTTGAAATAAAGTTTTAATATACGGGATAGAAAGAATACAGAAAGAACTCACTTTCTATATGTTGTACGGTCTCAACAAAAGGCTGTACAAGATAACATTAAGTATGTTGAAGAACTTTAGTGTTATCACAAACTCTGTACTGTAGTTTTACTAATGCAGTGTGTACTACACTACACATATAGTAACTACTGTACATCGCATGCTGTTGTGCCGGCCAGCACGTGCCGGTACGTGCCGGCACCGGCCGACATCTACCCCTGTATAGTTCAAAGATATACTACCTTTAACTAATAGGTGGCAGCCCACTGATTCGCAACTGTGTGCCGGCCGGCAATCATTGCCGGTCGACAGCTGAAAACACTATTACCCGGC
>NC_090735.1:17882306-17884806 GCF_036898095.1 Palaemon carinicauda
AGCATAGCATTTTTATAGCCATAATTTCTAATCAAAGTAACCTTTAAGATCCTATGCCGCTAAAGAGCGTAGCATTTTTATAGCCATAATTTCTAATCAAAGTAACCTTTAAGATCCCATGCCGCTAAAGAGCGTAGCATTTTCATAGCCATAATTTCTAATCAAAGTAACCTATAAGATCCCATGCCGCCAAAGAGCGTAGCATTTTCATAGCCATAATTTCTAATCAAAGTAACCTATAAGATCCCATGCCGCCAAAGAGCGTAGCATTTTCATAGCCATAATTTCTAATCAAAGTAACCTATAAGATCCTATGCCGCCAAAGAGCATAGCATTTTTATAGCCATAATTTCTAATCAAAGTAACCTTTAAGATCCTATGCCGCCAAAGAGCATAGCATTTTTATAGCCATAATTTCTAGTCAAAGTAACCTTTAAGATCCTATGCCGCCAAAGAGCATAGCATTTTTATAGCCATAATTTCTAGTCAAAGTAACCTTTAAGATCCTATGCCGCTAAAGAGCATAGCATTTTTATAGCCATAATTTCTAGTCAAAGTAACCTTTAAGATCCTATGCCGCTAAAGAGCATAGCATTTTTATAGCCATAATTTCTAGTCAAAGTAACCTTTAAGATCTTATGCCGCTAAAGAGCATAGCATTTTTATAGCCATAATTTCTAGTCAAAGTAACCTTTAAGATCCTATGCCGCTAAAGAGCATAGCATTTTTATAGCCATAATTTCTAATCAAAGTAACCTTTAAGATCTTATGCCGCTAAAGAGCATAGCATTTTTATAGCCATAATTTCTAGTCAAAGTAACCTTTAAGATCCTATGCCGCTAAAGAGCGTAGCATTTTTATAGCCATAATTTCTAATCAAAGTAACCTTTAAGATCTTATGCCGCTAAAGAGCGTAGCATTTTTATAGCCATAATTTCTAATCAAAGTAACCTATAAGATCCTATGCCGCTAAAGAGCGTAGCATTTTTATAGCCATAATTTCTAGTCAAAGTAACCTTTAAGATCCTATGCCGCTAAAGAGCGTAGCATTTTTATAGCCATAATTTCTAGTCAAAGTAACCTTTAAGATCCTATGCCGCTAAAGAGCGTAGCATTTTTATAGCCATAATTTCTAGTCAAAGTAACCTTTAAGATCTTATGCCGCTAAAGAGCGTAGCATTTTCATAGCCACAATTTCTAGTCAAAGTAACCTTTAAGATCCTATGCCGCTAAAGAGCGTAGCATTTTCATAGCCACAATTTCTAATCAAAGTAACCTTTAAGATCCTATGCCGCTAAAGAGCGTAGCATTTTCATAGCCATAATTTCTAATCAAAGTAACCTATAAGATCCTATGCCGCCAAAGAGCGTAGCATTTTCATAGCCATAATTTCTAATCAAAGTAACCTATAAGATCCTATGCTGCTAAAGAGCGTAGCATTTTTATAGCCATAATTTCTAGTAAAAGTAACCTTTAAGATCCCATGCCGCTAAAGAGCGTAGCATTTTTATAGCCATAATTTCTAGTAAAAGTAACCTTTAAGATCCCATGCCGCTAAAGAGCGTAGCATTTTTATAGCCATAATTTCTAGTAAAAGTAACCTTTAAGATCCCATGCCGCTAAAGAGCGTAGCATTTTTATAGCCATAATTTCTAGTAAAAGTAACCTTTAAGATCCTATGCCGCTATAGAGCGTAGCATTTTTATAGCCATAATTTCTAATCAAAGTAACCTTTAAGATCCTATGCCGCTAAAGAGCATAGCATTTTTATAGCCATAATTTCTAATCAAAGTAACCTTTAAGATTCTATGCTGCTAAAGAGCATAGCATCCACATAGCTAAATGTTCTATTTTCCCCAGGAGGAGATGGTTGAAGGTCTGACTGGAGCCATCAGCTTCGACCCAAGTGGATTCCGAACAGACTTCTGGCTTGATATCCTGGAGTTGCAGAGGCCTGGTATAGTCAAGGTGATCTTTAACTTTCTTTTGTTGCTCATTTATTGTTACCATTATTATTATTACTGTATTATTATATTTTTTTTTTAATCACAGTCTACGGAGGCTGGTGGTTTATAGTGTCAAGTTCTGGGATACATACAGCTTCCCTGAATCCCACACTATAAATCACTAGGCTCTGTAGACTGTGATTAAAGAAAATAATAATAATAATAATAATAAAATAATAATAATAATAATAATAATAATAATAATAATTTTGTGTTAATGTGCTTTTTTCTATTTTTGTGTATGGGGTATTATTATTATTATTATTATTATTATTATTATTATTATTATTATTATTATTATTATTATTATTATTATTATTATTACTGAATAAAATGGAGAACGGCATTTCTGAAACCCACAGGTCAACGTTCGTCATTTGACTACTAAATATCTCGGGTTTAGAATTGACTTCCTGACTGGTACCAAACACTTAGCGTATAATAGAGTTCAATTTTTTTTTTTTTTTTTTTTTTTTTTTTTTTTTTTTTTTTTT
>NC_090735.1:17887306-17914806 GCF_036898095.1 Palaemon carinicauda
TCAAAGATATCTCAGTTATTTTACTTCCCAAAATATCATGGTAGATGAATGCTAAAATGAAAATTATTGATTTTTAGTATTCCATTTTTCTATAGTTGGTATGTACGTATTAGAGCGGCAATTACAGTGTGCAAGCCACTGGCTCTTGTACTAATGTCAGGATGTGAAAGGGGTAAGGTCATAAAGGATGAGGATTGAATGGAAGGAATGGAATGAGAGCATCATGACAGACGAGGCCGGAGTCCGGGGCTCAGTCCAAGGGGCACCACAAAGCACACCAGGTTTCCTAAACCCGGTTCCTCTTCGGTCCTTGAGAAATTGATCTTTTCTTATTGTAGCCCGGAAAAGGAATAATGATTCTATAGTCAGTTGACTTCCCTATTCATATTTAATACCATTTCCTTGATAAATCAATGATATCGTTCATTTACCTTATATTTTGTTATTTTTTTTTCCTGTTTCAAACTTCTTTTAATCTATATTTTCTTTCCTTGCAGGTTGGTTACTGGCATCCAAGCACAGGTGCCAACTTCACCAGGACCAATGGAGAAATTCCTACAAACATGATGGAGGGAATTCAGAACAAAACTCTCAGAGTCTCCATGGCTTTTGTAAGTTTCTCTCTCTCTCTCTCTCTCTCTCTCTCTCTCTCTCTCTCTCTCTCTCTCTCTCTCTCTCTCTCTCTCTCTCTCTCTCGCTCTCCTATTTGAATGTGAGTGATATGAAAATCTCTCTCTCTCTCCTATTTGAATGTGAGTGATATGAAAATCTCTCTCACTCCTATTTGAATGTGAGTGATATGAAAATCTCTCTCACTCCTATTTGAATGTGAGTGATATGAAAATCTCTCTCTCTCTCTCTCTCTCTCTCTCTCTCTCTCTCTCTCTCTCTCTCTCTCTCTCTCTCTCTCTCTCTCTCTCTCTCCTATTTGAATGTGAGTGATATGAAAATCTCTCTCTCTCTCTCCTATTTGAATGTGAGTGATATGAAAATTCTCTCTCTCTCTCTCTCTCTCTCTCTCTCTCTCTCTCTCTCTCTCTCTCTCTCTCTCTCTCTCTCTCTGGGTATGTACATATATCAATAAAACTATAAGCTCTTTCCTCTTTCTTATTCTGCATTGTAAAGATTCAACAAAAGACGACTTTATCTTTCTCAATTCTAACCCTGGGTGTAATTCATCTTCATTCTCTCACGAGGAAGACACTTCCAAACATTCTCCAGTGTCCAATGAATCCTATGACCATCCTATGACCTCACCTTTCCTTTTCCTTCTTTTTACTCACTCCTGAGGTCAGGTGGAAACCAATCTGAGCACTTGATTCATCTCCCATTCATCTCAAGCGTAGATCGAGTGAAAGATAATGGATATTGGTTTTGAATTGCCTGTTCAGAGGATCAGTTTCTAGTTTGGTTGACTTTTTTATTTAGTTGAAGCAGTATTGACTGATCTAATGCTATGAACTTGCGTTACAAATTGTATCATTGCTGAAATGCATGAATTTGTTGAATTGACATTTGAATGATCTGTTTATTGACATTATAACCCGTTTGTTTAAAGTACTGTATGTGGATTTGTAGCCTATTATCTAAGTATGTTGATTTTTAGCCCATTATCTAAATATGTTGATTTTAAGGCCGGGAGCACACTAGCGACTCTGTGGCGTCACAAAGCCACAGCATCGTGTGGCGGGGATGTGGTCTCCCATAGGTTTCCATTGTTTTCAAAGCCATGCCACGCCTGTGGCGGGGATGAGCGACAGAGAGCCACAGTCGCTTGCCACTGTCGCTAGTTTGCGCGGCAAAACTTGACTAAGGCCGGGAGCACACTAGCGACTCTGTGGCGCCACAAAGCCACAGCATCGTGTGGCGGGGATGTGGTCTCCCATAGGTTTCCATTGTTTTCAAAGCCACGCCACGCCTGTGGCGGGGATGAACGACAGAGAGCCACAGTCGCTTGCCACTGTCGCTAGTTTGCGCGGCAAAACTTGAAAACAACGGAAACCTATGGGAGACCACATCCCCGCCACACGATGCTGTGGCTTTGTGGCGCTACAGAGTCGCTAGTGTGCTCCCGGCCTTAGTCAAGTTTTGCCGCGCAAACTAGCGACAGTGGCAAGCGACTGTGGCTCTCTGTCGCTCATCCCCGCCACAGGCGTGGCGTGGCTTTGAAAACAATGGAAACCTATGGGAGACCACATCCCCGCCACACGATGCTGTGGCTTTGTGGCGCCACAGAGTCGCTAGTGTGCTCCCGGCCTTAGCCTTTTATCGACATATTTATCCTCATTATTCGTTTCTTCCTTTCTTATTGACACAGATTTACTTGATATTTTTTTCCTTCTGGTACCACAATGAAAATATTTCATGTTATTATTGGAACATATTGATAAATAAATGAATCTTTTGCTGTTTTAAACCCAACCAACTGCAAGAGACCATTCGTATGTTTTCATTCCAGGTTAACCTTTCACGCCCAGATATATCCTTTTAGGTCAATTTCATTCTTAACCCCTCAGTCATATATTTGCTCTTCGTTTTTAACCTGTTGATTTATCCTCGCCCTAACCTCTTCTTTTCTTTTTCTTTATTCCATATTCTTTTACTTCTTATTCTCATTTTCATATTTCACCTTTTTTTTACGTTATGTTACCCTTCTGCCTAGTTCCATGTTCCCTTACTTAAAATTTTTAATGATCTTTCCTCTCTGATTTTATTTCAGGATTACACCTTTTAGTTACATCCTCTACTTATCCTTTCAGCTTTATCCTATCATCCTTTTCTTCCCTTCCGATTAATCTTTTGTTTCTTATTTCTCCAATTTTCATCCATTTTATTTTATCCGGTTTCCCTATTAGGTTTTTTTCATATTTTTCAGTTTAATAATTTGTCTTGAAAAATGTGTCTGTTGTTTCTAATCTTTATCAAACTCTTTACCTTTCCGTTTACCACATTCATTAACGGTTTACCTATCTTTTTCCATTTTCAATTTATCACAGGGTGTCCATATTTTACCGTTCGCTCCTATCTTTATCTATAACATGCATTTTAGGATGTGGGTACTGTAACCTGGGACTCGAACCCCTCAAACTCGTTAGTTCCTTTGGTCGCTGCAACCTCACCATCCTTGTAAGATAAGGAGGCGGGTTTGGGGGAGCCTATAGGTCTATCTGCTGAGTCATCAGAAGCTATTGCCTGGCCCTCCTTGGTTCTAGCTTGGGTGGAGAGGGGACTTGATTGCTGATCATATGTATATATGGTCAGTCTCTTGGGCATTGCCCTGCTCGATACGGCAATGTCACTGTTCCTTGCCTCTGCCATTCATGAGCGACCTTTATAACCTTTAAGGGTTTGCGTATCGCCATGTTCAACTAAGATGTACTAGTTACGACCACCCATACTAGGTTGTTTGCTGTTAATATCAGACTTAAGTCTCCCACCATAACCAATCCTAACTGGGCAGCGCGGTGAAGAAAATAGCCAAATCCTATACAGTATATGACTAAGGACATGTCTGAGGCCTTTGTCCTGCAGTGGACTAGAAACAGTTGCTTCTGTTGTTGTTGTTATCTTTATCTTACCACATGCCCCTATATTTATCACACGATTTAATGATCTTACCATAACATCCATCTCCAATCTACCACAAGCTTTACTTATGAAATTATACACTCTGCCTTTAATAAACCAAAAGTTTTTCATCGTTTGGTTATACGTTTTGCCTTTTAATCTACCACAAGATTTACTCGTGAAACCATAACCT
The DNA here is from genome assembly GCF_036898095.1 of Palaemon carinicauda. Taxonomy (NCBI): domain Eukaryota; kingdom Metazoa; phylum Arthropoda; class Malacostraca; order Decapoda; family Palaemonidae; genus Palaemon; species Palaemon carinicauda. The sequence continues at coordinate 17,891,067 of NC_090735.1, forward strand.
CTTTGCATTTATTTTACCAAACGTTTTTTTACCATAGCCTCGATCTCTAATGTACCACAAACTTTACCTGTGAAACCATAACCTCTCTGCATTTTATTTACCAAACGTTTTTATCATCGTTTTATCAAAGTTTTCCCTTTTAGTGTTAAACCTTCCTTACGTTTGTCCCTTCTTCCCAGAACGACCCTTACGTCATGCTGGCCGAGAGCGCGGAAAAGCTGACTGGAAACGATCGCTACGAGGGATTCTGCATCGACCTTCTGACTGAAGTTGCCGCCAAGTTGAAGTTCAATTTCGTCCTCATTCCCGTCGAAGGAAACGGCTACGGAGGCTTCAATAAGACCACCGGGAACTGGTCGGGCATGATCAAGGAACTCTTGGAGGGGGTAGGTATACTCTGGAGGGATTTCTTGTGTGTGTGTGTGTATGTGGGTGTATGATTTCTTGATAAAGAGGAACAACAGCAAACATTTGATCATTCTTGAGACACATGTTATGTGCAGTTTGATATTGATAAGAATTTTCATTTTTACCATTTAACTTTTCTTGTTTTGTTAAATTTTTACAAAAACTATTTTGACATTTGCTTTATAGTGTTACATGACTTTTCAAGATGATTTTATGCTTTAATTTTGTTTTGCAATGCTTAAAAGGTATAAATGTAGGGAGCTATATATTTTCCTTGGTTAACTATTGTGATGTTTTTTTAAATACATATTCTTTTTGAATAAGTCCTTTTATATATGGCATCACTGTGGGAGCATTTTGATTATTATATAAATGTGGGCTTTGATTATTATGAAATATATCAAAACTTTTGTATGTGCCTTATGTGAAGCTGTGAGCCAAAAATCATTAGCATAAGATGGTTTTTCTTTTTTTGTAACCTTTCAAAGTAAATTTTCTAGACAAACTATATGTTTCATAATGAATTTCAATGTTTTTGATCATTTTCTATCAGGCAGGACAAGAATATTTTAGCAATATCCTGACATCAGTAATGATCTTGATTTGTCCATTGTATATGTAAAATACTGTTTTTTATCAAATTTTCTATGGCTTTGAAGCAATCATTCAAACTTCTAACACCTTAATGAAAAAACTTATATATATATATATATATATATATATATATATATATATATATATATATATATATATATATATATATATATACAGACACCATATCAGGCTTTCATATATATATATATATATATATATATATATATATATATATATATATATATATATATATATATATATATATATATACAAACACCATATCAGGCTTTCATATATATATATATATATATATATATATATATATATGTATGTATGTATGTATGTATATACATATGTATATTTACAGAGAGAGAGAGAGAGAGAGAGAGAGAGAGAGAGAGAGAGAGAGAGAGAGAGAGAGAGAGAGAGAGAGAGAGAAAATATGAAAATAACCACGAAGTTAAAATGCTTATAACAAGGCGAGTTTTTCTAGAGAAAAAATAAATTATATCTAGAACAACTACCGATGCTCATCAGATGAGCTACCCATGTTCATTAATAATAATAATAATAATAATAATAATAATAATAATAATAATAATAATAATAATAATAATAATAATAATAACCATAAATTTTTTCTTCCTAAGCGAGCTGACCTCGCCATGACTGACCTGACCATCAGTCACGAGAGACAGCAGGCAGTGGACTTCACGATGCCCTTCATGAACCTAGGAATCTCCATCCTGTACGTGAAGCCCAAGAAGGCTCCTCCTTCCCTCTTCTCCTTCTTGTCTCCTCTCTCCTACGAGGTCTGGATCTACATGATCACGGCCTACGTCGGCGTCTCCCTTCTTATGTACTTCCTGTCCAGGTGAGTCGATGCATTCTTCATTTTATGTCATTGTTGAAAATTATTTCTATAATTTCAAAACCAATTGGTTGACGTTAACCTGACTTTCCTTTGTGATAGTTTTCAAGAACAAGTAGTTTAATTACTATTTCTTTTTTACTTTTATACGCAAGTTTCAAGAGCAATGAGCATCTGAACAATTTTTTTTTTTTTTTTTTTTTTTTTTTTTTTTTGAGAAAGTTGTCAAAAGCATTAGGTATAGATTAACAGTACCTTTCTTTGTGGTAGCTTCTAAATCCAATTGGTTGAATTATTATTTATATTTACATCACTTTACTTTGTGGTAGTTTTTAAGAGTCGTTGGTTTAATTACCATTTCCTTTTTACATATTTTTCAAGAGCAATGGATTTAAATTACCGTTACCTTTCTTCGTGGTAGCTTCTAAAACCAATTGGGACCTTCTCTCTGCCGTTCATGAGTAGCCTTTAAACCTTTAAACAAGTATACTTATAATGTAATAAAATAAAAATAGAAATAAAACCTTTCTCGTTGCAAGCTTTCTCCCTACGAATGACAGATTCCCCTGGCCCTAGCTTGGTGGAGAGGGACCTTGTCTCTGCCATTCATGAGCGGCTTTTAAACCTTGAAAAAAGTATACTAATGCTGTAATAATAAAAACTCTTTCTCGTTGCAGGCTGTCTCCCTACGAATGGCAGAACCCCCATCCCTGCAATCCTGATCCAGAAGAATTAGAAAACCAGTTCACTCTGAGGAATTGTCTATGGTTTGCCATAGGCTCCCTTATGCAGCAAGGTTGTGATTTCTTGCCCCAGTAAGTAGTGCATGTTGGGTTTTGTAAGTAGTGCCATGTTGTTTTTTTTAGGTAGTGTCATGTTGGGTTTTGTAAGTAGTGCCATGTTGTTGTTTTTTTAGGTAGTGTCATGTTGGGTTTTGTAAGTAGTGCCATGTTGGGTTTTGTAAGTAGTGCCATGTTGATTTTTTTTTTTTTGGTAGTGTCATGTTGTGTTTTGTAAGGAATGCCATGTTTTATTTTTTTTAGGTAGTGTCATGTTGGGTTTTGTAAGTAGTGCCATGTTTTCTTTTTTTTTTTAGGTAGTGTCATGTTGGGTTTTGTAAGCAGTATCATGTTGGGTTTTGTTAGTGCCATGTTGTGTTTTGTAAGCAGTGTCATGTTGGGTTTTGTAAGTAGTGCCATATTGGGTTTTGTAAGCAGTGTCATGCTGGGTTTTGTAAGTATTGCCATGTTGGGTTTTGTAAGTAGTGCCATATTTTCATTTTTTTTTAGGTAGTGTCATGTTGGGTTTTGTAAGTAGTGCCATGTTGGGTTTTGTAGAATCATGTTGGGTTTTGTTAGTGACATGTTGTGTTTTGTAAGTAGTGCCATGCTGGGTTTTGTAAGCAGTATCATGGGTTTTGTTAGTGACATGTTGTGTTTTGTAAGTAGTGCCATGTTGGGTTTTGTAAGCAGTATCATGTTGGGTTTTGTTAGTGACATGTTGTGTTTTGTAAGCAGTGTCATGTTGGGTTTTGTAATAAGTGCCATGCTGGGTTTTGTAAGTATTGCCATGTTGGGTTTTGTAAGTAGTGCCATGTTGGGTTTTTAAGTAGTGTCATGTTGGGTTTTGTAAGTAGTGCCATGTTAAGTTTTGTAAGTAATGTCATGTTAAGTTTTGTAAGTAGTGCCATGTTGAATTTTGTAAGTAATGTCATGTTGGGTTTAATAAGTAATGTCATGTTGAGTTTTCTAATTAGTGCCATGTTGAATTTTGTAAGTAATGTCATGTTGAGTTTTGTAAGTAGTGCCATGTTGAGTTTTGAAATGTAGCAGTTTGCGTGCTAAGTTAGAATTATATGTTATAATTAACTTTCAATATTCCATTTGTCACAGTTGAGTTCTTTATATTGTTTCTATCGTTTTTATCTGAAGAATAATAATTTTTATGGCTTTCAAATTCAATTATATTTGTTGTTTTTATCATTAGTTTCTGAACTGCTCATAGTAATTTATATCTTCTATGGCGCTGCAGATATTTGATTGTCATTATTGCTATTCTAACAACAGTATAGAAATTTGTTATACCTTGACAACATTACCCCTTATTAAAATCTGCTGTACTAAAACTTCCCCAATTGAAATTTATTGTTTACCAACAGCATTAGCCTCCTATTAGAATTTGCTGTTCCTTGACAAAATTAGCCCCATAAAAAAAATTGTTCCCTGACAATATTAGTCTCCTGTAAAAGGTTTTATCTGACAACATTAGCCCCATATTAATTTTTTGTGCCCTGACAACATTAGCCTCCTATTAAACTTTGTTGTACCATGGCAACGTTAGTCCCTATTAAAATATTTTGTTCCCTGACAACATTAGCCCCTTATTAAACTTTTTTTTTTGTACCCTGACAACGTTAGCCCCCCTATTAAAATTTGTTGTACAATGATAGAGCCCCCTATTAAAATGTTTTGTTCCCTGACAACATTGCGACTATATTTTTTTTTTTTTTTTTTTTTTTTTTTTTTTTTTTTTTTTTTTTTTTTTTTTTTTTTTTTTTCCTTATAATATCGTCCCCCTATTCAAATCTTTTGTACACCAACAACATTAGTCCCCTATTCGAATCTTTTGTACCCCAACAACATTAGTCCCCTATTCGAATCTTTTGTACCCCAACACCATTAGTCCCCTATTCGAATCTTTTGTACCCCAACAACATTAGTCCCCTATTCGAATCTTTTGTACCCCAACACCATTAGTCCCCTATTCGAATCTTTTGTACCCCAACACCATTAGTCCCCTATTCGAATCTTTTGTACCCCAACAACATTAGTCCCCTATTCGAATCTTTTGTACCCCAACACCATTAGTCCCCTATTCGAATCTTTTGTACCCCAACAACATTAGTCCCCTATTCGAATCTTTTGTACCCCAACACCATTAGTCCCCTATTCGAATCTTTTGTACCCCAACACCATTAGTCCCCTATTCGAATCTTTTGTACCCCAACAACATTAGTCCCCTATTCGAATCTTTTGTACCCCAACACCATTAGTCCCCTATTCGAATCTTTTGTACCCCAACACCATTAGTCCCCTATTCGAATCTTTTGTACCCCAACACCATTAGTCCCCTATTCGAATCTTTTGTACCCCAACACCATTAGTCCCCTATTCGAATCTTTTGTACCCCAACACCATTAGTCCCCTATTCGAATCTTTTGTACCCCAACACCATTAGTCCCCTATTCGAATCTTTTGTACCCCAACAACATTAGTCCCCTATTCGAATCTTTTGTACCCCAACACCATTAGTCCCCTATTCGAATCTTTTGTACCCCAACAACATTAGTCCCCTATTCGAATCTTTTGTACCCCAACACCATTAGTCCCCTATTCGAATCTTTTGTACCCCAACAACATTAGTCCCCTATTCGAATCTTTTGTACCCCAACACCATTAGTCCCCTATTCGAATCTTTTGTACCCCAACACCATTAGTCCCCTATTCGAATCTTTTGTACCCCAACACCATTAGTCCCCTATTCGAATCTTTTGTACCCCAACACCATTAGTCCCCTATTCGAATCTTTTGTACCCCAACAACATTAGTCCCCTATTCGAATCTTTTGTACCCCAACACCATTAGTCCCCTATTCGAATCTTTTGTACCCCAACACCATTAGTCCCCTATTCGAATCTTTTGTACCCCAACACCATTAGTCCCCTATTCGAATCTTTTGTACCCCAACACCATTAGTCCCCTATTCGAATCTTTTGTACCCCAACAACATTAGTCCCCTATTCGAATCTTTTGTACCCCAACACCATTAGTCCCCTATTCGAATCTTTTGTACCCCAACAACATTAGTCCCCTATTCGAATCTTTTGTACCCCAACACCATTAGTCCCCTATTCGAATCTTTTGTACCCCAACAACATTAGTCCCCTATTCAAATCTTTTGCACACCAACAACATTAGTCCCCTATTCAAATATTTTGCACACTAACAACATTAGTCCCCTATTCAAATCTTTTGCACACCAACAACATTAGTCCCCTATTCAAATCTTTTGCACACCAACAACATTAGTCCCCTATTCGAATCTTTTGTACCCCAACAACATTACTCCCCTATTCAAATCTTTTGCACACTAACAACATTAGTCCTCTATTAAAATCTTTTGCACACCAACAACATTAGTCCCCTATTCAAATCTTTTGCACACCAACAACATTAGTCCCCTATTCAAATCTTTTGCACACTAACAACATTAGTCCTCTATTAAAATCTTTTGCACACCAACAACATTAGTCCCCTATTCAAATCTTTTGTACCCCAATAACATTAGTCCCCTATTCAAATCTTTTGCACACCAACAACATTAGTCCCCTACTAAAACATTTTGTAAACAAACCTTGAAAAAGAAGTATATTCTTAATCTCTTTTTTTTCCACTTTCTTGCAGAGCCGTTTCGACGCGCTTGGTGGCCGGCATGTGGTGGTTCTTCACACTCATCATGATCTCGTCCTACACGGCTAACTTGGCTGCCTTCTTGACCATCGAACAGATGGAGACTCCTATCGAGTCGGTGGACGATCTGGCCAGACAGACTAAAATCAAATATGGAACAAAAGATTCTGGAACCACGAAAAATTTCTTCAAGTATTTTTCCTCTTAGATATTTGGTTGTTCACTGTTTATTTTATTTCATTTTATATATTTTTGAGTGGAGGGTTTTGTTTCTTTGTTGCCTATTTTTTTAGAGGTGGTGATTCTGATTGTCCGACCGGAGAAGCTGTCTTTTTTTTTCTTTTATCTATTGATGTATTATTAGGCTTAATACTTTTTTGGATGTTAGAATATTCTTTATATATTTTTATTTTGCTTTTACTTATCCCAAATTTACATCCACACAGTGTTCTTTGTCACGAGTCCTCCACGTAATCTACCTCTTGGCAAAAGTTTTCTGCATTGTTTTAACTTGTTAAGATCTCTATTATTGAAATATATTTCTATTCACTTTGTGAATACTATATCATTTACATTTCGTGGATATTCAAGATATTGTTCACATATCTAATTGTTATTACAGTCATTTTACGTCATTACTGAAGAGAATTATTTCTCTGGCGTAGCTTTCAAAATCAATTGGTTGACATTAACGTTACTTTTCTTTGTGGTAACTACCCAAACAAACTTTGGTTGACATTAACATTACTTTTCCTTGTGGTAACTTCCAAAACAAACTGGTTGACATATCATTTATGTTCTTTGACGAAGCTTTTAATACCAGTTGGTCGACATCGATATTACCTTCCTCTTTCGTAGTTTCGAAGATCAATTAATAAATAATAATTCATTTCCTTCCAACACCAATTGTTTCAATATTGAAATTTCCTTTCGTTGTGGTAGCTTCCAAGACCAATTGGTTAGCTCATCGTGTCTTATCTTTGAAGTAGTTTTCAATGTAAATTGGTTAACATAAAAAAAGACTCTTTTGGTACCATCAAAACGAATTGGTTGAACTGTCATATCCCTTTCTTTAAAGTAATTTTCAATAGAAATTAGTTGGATTATTACTACTTTTTTTAAATACCTTCCATCATAATCATCATCATCCTCATCATCATCATCTCCTCCTCCTGCTACGTCTATTGACACAAAGGGCCTAAGTTAGATTTCCCCAGTCGTGGCTATCATGAGCTTTTAAATCAATATTTCTCCATCCATCATCTCCTACTTCACGCAAATTAGTTGAAAATATAATCTCTATTCTTCTTAATCTCTATTCTTCTTCCTTGCTTTGAAAACCAGTGGATTTATGTTAATTTTACTTCTCTCCAGGTCGTCTAAATTCGAAATCTACCGGAAGATGTACAGATTCATGGAGAATGAGGAACCGTCTGTCTTCGTCCGTTCCAACAAGGCTGGAGTAGAACGCGTGGAGGTGAGCACCTGTAAACACTGCCCACTGTAACACCTGTCAACATTTATTATTATTATTTTTATTATTATTATTATTATTATTAGCCAGGCTACAACCCTAGCTGGAAAATCAAGGTGCTATAAGCCCAAGGGCTCCAATAGGGAAAAATAGCCCAGTGAGGAAAGGAAATAAGGAAATAAATAAATTATTTGAAAAAAAATAACAATGTATTCTAAAAACAGTAACAGCGTCAAAACAAATATGTCCTATATAAACTATTAACAACGTCAAAACAGATATGTCTTATATAAACTATTAACGACATCAAAAACAGATATGTCATATATAAACCATAAAAAGACTCATGCCACCCTGGTCAACATAAAAACATTTGCTCCAACTTTGAACTTTTGAAGTTCTACTGATTCAATCACCCGATTAGGAAGATCATTCCCCGAGGTTTAAAGGCCGCTCATGAATGGCAGATGCAAGGGACATTGAGTAGGACAATGGCCAAGAGACTCCATATTACATATGATCAGCGCCCAAGCCCCTTCTCCATCCAAGCTAGGACCAAGGAGGGCCAGGCAATGGCTGCTGATGGCCCAGAAGATAGACCTATAGGCTCCACCTAAACCCCCCCCCCCACCCTTAGCTCACAAGAATGGTGATGGTGACGTTGCAGCTACCAAAGAAAGTAACTAGTTTGAGCGGGACTCGAACCCCAATTTGGCGTTCACCAGTCAGGGACGTTACCACGTCGGCCACCATGTGTATGTGTATGTTCTGATTAACTCTGTTCAAAATACGAAAGCAACTGTCATTTTTTACTGTATTTATTTCTAAATTTCACTACAAAAACTTTCCGTAAGGGTTGTGGTGGCCTATTGACAACGTCCCTGCTTGGTGATCGTCAGCCTGAGGTTCGAGTCCCGCTCAAACTCGTTAGTTCCTTTAGTGGCTGCAACCTCATCATCCTTTTGAGCTAAGGAAGGGCGTTGGGCGCTGATCTTTGTATATATGGTCAGTTTCTAGGGTATTATCCTGCTGGCTAGAGCAATATCACTGTCCCTTGCATCTGCCAATCATGAGCGGCCTTTAAACCTTCAAGTGTTTGCTTATGCGTGTGTTTATGCAATGAATAACACTTAATGAGAGTGGGATGAGTGTACCTCCAACAGTCTCTTGCCCTTCTATTTTCCCCTTTGCAATAGACTTAATTTTCCTCTCTCATGTGCGTTTGCCCATAAGATGAATCGCAATAAATCTTTAGCTTCTGACCCTTTATTATTCTTAGATCATTTCCATTTACTGTCTCATAATACCTGTTTATCTATAGTTTTTATTCATTGATTTTCTTTTACCCCATCTCTTCAGTCCGTTCATTTTGTCTCTTTCAATATTTCTCATATCGTTTATTTATTTACTTTCCTCACTGGGCTATTTTTATCTGTTGCAGCCCCCGGGCTTATAGCATCTTGCTTTTGCAACTAAAAATAATAATAATAATAATAATAATAATAATAATAATAATAATAATAATATTGTAACCATTCCATCTTACCGAAATATAATTCAATCATCATCTTTTTTATTTGAATATTTGTAGATTTTTACCGATGAAAATGTAATGAAGAATGAATAACAACTATAGTCATTTTTTTTTTAGCGAGGCAGATTTGCACCGACTCGCAGCGGTGCCCATTTAGTTCCGAAAAGTTTCCTGATCTCTGATTGGTTGGACAAGATAATTCTAACCAATCAGCGATCAGGAAACTTTTCCGAGCTAAAAGGGCACCGCTGCGAGTCTATGCAAATGTGCCTCATTGAAAGAAATTGACTATAGACATTTTTGTTTTTCCCAATCTTTCCAGAACGACAACGGCCTCTACGCCTTCTTCATGGAATCTACTTCCATCGAATACATGGTCGAACGACGTTGCAAACTCACTCAAGTCGGCGGTTTATTAGATTCCAAGAGCTACGGCCTCGCTCTTCCAAAACGTGAGTCGTTATTTAGTACAAACTCATTATGTTTTTTTTTTTTTTTGGCGGGGGAGATGATACATACTAAACTCAATTTTTTTTTTTATGAGGTCCATTTGCACCGACTCGCAGCGGTGCCCTTTTAACTCGGAAAAGTTTCCTGATCGCTGATTGATTAGAGTCATCTTTTCCAACCAATCAGCGATCAGGAAACTATACTGAGCTAAAATGGCCCCCCTGCGAGTCGGTGCAAATCTGCCTCATTAAAAAAAATTGACTAGCTAGGGAGCATGATATATTACTGGCAGCTCTATGAATAGTTTGCCAACAAAGTCATATATTTTTGGGAGATACATTACCAACTATACACTGTTTAAGAAAAATAAAAATAAAAAATAAAAACCTAATTTCAACCTGAAATTCTCCTTCAAAATATACCGTTCTTATCCGTATTTCAGTAGAATACAGGCAACCGTAATTTTTACCCTACTTCTGTATTGTTTTTTACGGGTTGGTGACCGTTATATCACTCGTTTACGTCAATATATCCGTTTTTAAAACGGTAAATGCCTGGCAACATTTATTCCATGATTTTTTACATTTTTTTACGGCATGTTTTCAAGTGTAGGGTAATTATACATACATGATTCATCTTCTCCATTGTGATATAATTCCATGTTGTTCAGAAGCTTTGACATGTAACCAACTTAACAAATGTTTATTAACTGTGAAAGAATCATAGAAATATATCAAATACAGAATCTTACCCTTCAGATACCTAAAAGAAACAGTATTACAAAACAACATATTCATCCATCCAAGTAACCAGATGAATAATGTTTTTCTTTTCTCTCCGATATTTGCAAAGAGAAATCAGATGCATTTCTCCCTTTCGCATATTTAATCTTCTTAACTGGTTCAGTGATCTGAAATATTTGATGTTCTAATAACATTTAACAGCTTTGGCATATTTTGATGCAACATGCTTGGAAAAATGTGGGATATAGGTTATGATCCGGAAATTCTTTCCATATACTGCACATCGAAAATTCTCTGTATATACATTCAGAGCACTTTAGTCCATTTCTTTTAGCGATGCAGATTTGCACCAACTCGCAGCGGTGCCCTTTTAGCTCGGAAAACTTTCGTGATCGCTTATTGGTTGGAATTATCTCGTCCAACCAATCAGCGATCCGGAAACTTTTCCCAGCTAAAAGGGCACCGCTGCGAGTCGGTGCAAATATGCATCGCTAAAAGAAATGGACTATAGACATATTCAACAAAACAAGTGAAGAGAATATATAGGTATGGATATTGTCATAACCCTTTCTAAGCGGTGAAAGGGTTTGTGTATCACCATGATCAGCAAAGCTGTATTAGTTAGAGTCACCAATACTATAGTCAATTCTTTTTAGTGAGGCAGATTTGCCACCGACTCGCATGGGTGCCCTTTTAGCTCGGAAACTTTTCCTGTTCGCTGATATGTCGGACAAGATAATTCTAACCAATCAGAGAGCAGGAAACTTTTTCCGAGCTAAAAGGGCACCGCTGCGAGTCAGTGAAAATGTGCCTCATTAAAATAAAATTGAGTATGGGTTGGTTTGCTTTGATTAATCAGACGAAAAATATCCCACCGTCACCAATCCGTGGTGATCGTGGTGAATGTATACTAGCCAAACCCCAGACATAAATTGACATGTCTAAGGTATTTGTTCTGAAGTGGGCTAGAAACGGTTGCATTTGTTGTTGTTATTGTATTGTAGAACATAATGCAGAACCCCTTTCTGTTTGTATATATAATATATATATATATATATATGTATAGCTGTTTATATATATATATGTATAATATATATGTATATATATATGTATACTGTTTATATATATATATATATAATATACTGTAGGAACTAACGCCATTAGTAAAGTATGCGATACAGAAAATGGAAAAGAAAGCCTATGTGATTATATTCTAATCCAGAACACCTGTCTATATTGTACACAGATGTGTAATTAGCAAAAAGATAGCCTATATAATTATATTCTAATCCAGAATGCCTATCTTTAATGTACACAAATGTTTAAATAGCTTCCACAAATTGGGCCAATACAGAAAAATGAAACATAGATCGAATTCTCTTTATCTCCATCATATACTGTATATATGTATGTATATATATATATATATATATATATATGTGTGTGTGTGTGTGTATATATATATATATATATGTGTGTGTGTGTGTGTATATATATATATATATATATATAGATTGTCAGCAAATTATGCAGTAGAAGGATAATGAAAGAGAAATGTAAAACTTAATCAAGATTTTCTTTTCTAGGATCACCATACAAGGGCCCCATAGACGTGGCTCTACTGACGTTACAGTCGGAAGGTAGATTTCACATCTTGAAAAATAAATGGTTCCGACAAAAGAAAGGCGGAGGGAAATGTAAGGTAAGAAAGACTATACGCACTCTATATTCTCCTTCATTCGCTATGTGTAAGGTTTATTCTAATTTCTCTCAATAGATGGTGCTGTAGCTCACTTTATCTAGCTGGGAGGACTATACTCATCCTATTATTATTATTATTATTATTATTATTATTAGCCAAGCTACAACCCGAGTTGGAAAAGCAAGATGCTATAAGCCCAAGGGATCCAACAAGGAAAAATTGCTCATCGACTAAAGGAACTTAAGAAACAAATAAACGATCTGAGAAATAATGAACATTGAAAATAAAATATTTTAAAAACAGTAACAAAACCGAAATATCAGTGAAAATAAAATATTTTAAAAAACAGTAACAAAACCAAAACTGATATTTCATATACAGTATAAACTTTAAAAAGACTTATGTCAGCCTGTTCAACATAAAAAACATTTGCCTGCAAGTTTGAACTTATGAAGTTCAATCGACTCAACTAACCGATTACGAAGATCATTTCACTATGCATAAGGTTTATTCTAATTTCTCTCAATAGATGGTGCTGTAACTTACTTCATCTAGCTGGAGAGGAACAATCCATAAATTTCACCGTCGTTCAGAGTTTTCTTTATTCTATTTTTTTCTCTAAAGACATAGTTGCTAGCTTGACAATTATTTATAATTTTTCTTATTTCTTATTTTCTATGTAATTTTCCTCGCATAGTATTTACGCAGGTGAAGTCTTTTCTATTCCCTTTAGCCTCAATAGAAGGTACCTTCCTATCTCTTTGAAATCTATCATTGGAATTGTTCCCTGTAAAGATGCTATTGAAAACTTACATTTTTGGATTTATATGTTATATAATCATGAAAATACAATGTAATTTATGTATCCTGAGTAACGCCAATGGGAACTGCACTGAGTAATGGTATCTCATTTTGGGCTTAGACCAATATTGTCTCCCTCAGCACAGAATAATTAATAAAACTCTCCCAATGGATAATGCTACTTGTGTCTGAAGATTAAAGTGTGGCCTTTAGGACTGGATAATGGCTCCCTGGTTTATCAAGGATGCTAAAGACGATATGATTTATGTATATATAATTAAAGGATTACGTCTCTGCCACAAAAGTCAAACCAAATCTGGAACGTCAGCTTTTCACAGCTGAATTGGTCCGTTAATTTTCTTGTAACGGAACTTTGATTTGAATTAAGTCAACTGATCTACGCATCTGAAAGCGCGCCAACAGTTTTGCTTAGGAAAATCTGAGGCCCCAGACAATGTTTTAGATGTAACTATACCTCTCATTTGGGTAAAAAAAAAAATAAGTGTGAAACTATAAAAGAGATTACTCGAGTACCGTAAGTAAATAAGATCGCGATAAGTGTTTTGATGGAGATGGTTCGGGCATGCTCTTTGCACTCTCCAAGAGAGATTAGTTCACCAAACGTTTGATTGGGCTCCACAAGGAACTATAAGAGGTGGAAGACCCAGGCCAAATGGCTGAGGATTGAAATGTTAATTGGAGGAATAATGAATGGAGAAGTATTGAATTGAAATCTTCAAGATAGAGACGACTGGCTGAATCTGACCGAGGTCCTTTGCTTCAATAGGCGTAGGAGGAGATTGTGATTTGGATGATATTTGTAAGCTTTGCGTCTTCTTCTTTAGCATATTTTTAACTAAGACGCTTCCAGCGTGGAATTACTGAAGAAGCTAAGTTTCAATCTCATGAAGAGATCATAGAAAATAGGTATATTCATTTTTCTCTACCCAGAATGTTTTCAAGAATATAATTTATTTATGTCTCTGATGTATGCTTGCAGAATACTGTATTATAAGAAATTGAGAAATCTGGATCACATGAAATCAGACTTTCAGTATTGTTTTCTGTATTTTAAATTACATTGAATGCTCATAACTACACATGTTTAACCCTTCCACTGCCATGGGTGACTTAGTCAAAATTTGAAAAAGAAAACTTTTAAAATCGCCTGAAAGTTAACATTCAATGGAAAGGTCTTGATGAAAACTTACCAATAAATATAAAAAAAAACAAGGGATTTGTGTGTACTTGGCAGATTTTTCTATATAAATTCTCCTTGAATTCACCAATGGCAGTGAAAGGGTTAGGGACCAAAAACTTGTTAGATTTACCAAAAGCAAATATTTGTTATTTTTTTTACTCCAAAAGACTAAATATTGCAAGTAACGCAGAACTACAAATTTGTGCTAATTAAATTTCCATCTTATTCCCCATACAGGAAGAGGCAGGATCGGGAGGTGGCGCCAGCGAACTGAATCTATCAAACGTGGGCGGAGTGTTTGTGGTACTAATGAGTGGGATGGGGCTCGCCACTGTCGTTGCCATGGCAGAGTTCGGGTCAGAGTGTTGGGACATCGCGAAAGTGGATAAGGTACTCTTTCTTGTTGTGTATGGGGGTCAACCCCCTCCCCCCATCGTAATTTTTTTTTAATGGCCGCATTAGCATAGAATCGCAGGGATGCCCTTTAAGCTCGGAAAACTTTCCTGCCAGATGGTTGGTTATACAAGGTAATTCTAACCAATCAGCTAGTAGGAAACTTTTCCGAGCTAGAAGGGCACCGCTGCGAGTCGGTGCAAATGCGCCTCATTAAAAAAAAAAAAATAAATAAATAGTATAGTTATTACTTGTGGGGTCAACAAAAGACATCCCCAGCCGGGACACCCCCCCCCCCTTTTTTTTTCCCCAGCCGGGACACCCCCCCCCCCTTTTTTTCCCCAGCCGGGACACACCCCCCCCCCTTTTTTTTCTCAGCCCGGGACACACCCCCCCCCCCCCTTTTTTTTTTCCACAGCTCCAGGTGGTGAATGTCTTTCCAGGTCCATATGGACCAAGTACCATGAATCTACTCCAGTCCTGGACTCTGAAGGTTTCCAGAGTTTGACTGCGAGTGTCATTATCCAGTAATGAAATAGTACGACTATTCTGAAAGCATTCTGTATTATCCTTATTGTTATCTTTATCATTATCATTCATAATAACAGTAGCATTAATGGCAATTGAGAACAATGAAAGTGAGAGATGATTAATAATTAGATAAAAAGTAATTAATTTGAAAATTAAGAGTTTCCTATTAAATAAGCTCGTGCCTTTTTTATGTAGCAAGGATGAGTTCATTATTCCATTAAATCCATCGCTCTCTTGGTTACTTTCTTTAATGAATACTTTTCTTTAAACGTCTTGAGATCATCAAGAATTTCATGCCATTTTCATCTCTTTATTTGTATATTTTGTTTTTTATTCACACAACTTTACTATTACTTGAATTATTATTAACAATAGTGTTTTCTTTCTGTTTGTTTTTCTCTTCTCCAGTCACTTCACAGCATCCCACATCTTTGCGTTATCTCCTTTTATCTGTGTTTCACTTTATCTACTCTTACTCCGGTCACCACATGTTATCAGGGCTTTCATATCTCCCTTTATTTCATGCTGTTTATTCTTCTTTCAGTCACTTCACTCCGGCCAAATCATCAATCATTCTCTTTTTTATCTTCTTTTTTCATGCCATCTCCTCGTCTTGCAGACACTTCTTCTCATCAGACTCATCGGGCATTGAATTTTTCTTTCTCTCTATTTCATACTAGTGAAATTTTGTATGCAGTTCAGCTCGTTAGACATTCTTATATTTGTCTTATCTTTTAACTTATTCTCTGTATCATATTATTCGCATATGACTGTTTTTTTTTTTTTTCTAGTATCACCCTGTCATCATCCAAACTATACATTACCCTCTGGTTCAATTTCATATTATCCCATCTACTATAGTTAAGTCACCTAATAATGCAGCTTCTTCGTATGTGTTATCATCTATTTTTTCCTCTTTTACAACACAACATCATATATTTCATTTACTGCTACATTCCATCTGGCTTTCCATATTTGTTACTCCTTTTGATAGGACAAGAATTTTATTGATCTTTGTAACCAGGATAATAACCAAGACCCCTTTCTCATCAACCTTCCAGGTTCCGTTGATGCAAGTCCTGAAGGATGAACTAACGTTCGTCTTCAAGTGCAAAGGATCCTCGAAGCCGGTGCGGAAAAAACCCGAGGAATCCGAGACGGCCACCGAGGACGCTTATGGATCCAACGACTACAATTACACTGTGAAGAAACCACTGACCTGATTGCGTGTGACGTCACACTTTGACCTCACTCATCAGTTTTGCACCCCTTCTACCCCCAAGGGGTGGTTCTTGATTTGGTCTCTTTGTTTCAAGAATCGTTGTCACCACCAACCAACGTGGTGTGATTTACACCACCAGGACGTCGTTTTACGGTTGTATTTAGCCAAGCTGCGTAGGACGTCTAACCCCTAAGCCAAAAGAGCACCAGTGATCCTTATGTCAAGGGGCTAAACAGCTTTTCGACTATATCCAAAATCCTTTGGCGAGATCTTTATGGCCCCTGAAAGCCAGACTCGCGATGAGGAAAATTTTTGATGACTGCAATTGCTGATTCAGCATCGACATACATTTTGATTTTCAATTTTTGAATTAGGCTTCGAGAGAAGCATTGGGATTTGTCGTTGTTTTAGCGGTGTCATAAGTTTGTTTCTTGTATTGTATGCCTGACAGTTCATGTTGTTTTTTGATAAAGACACAACTGCAAATCAGGAAGGATTTCGTAGGGCAGTCGAATACTTCCAGATTTTGTTTGACATCACGCATGATGCCTGGAAAATCTGCAGCCTTCCGTTGTACAGATTTTCTACTAAAACAACCGATTTACTCATATTGACAATGATACAAAACAAGTCATTTGTATTTCAATATGTTGTTTGTATACAGAAGCTATGATTTGTAAGGTACAGATGTTATACCTAAAGAAGTATGACCTTTGCTGTAACATTTGCGTAATGATTTTACTCATAGGGAGTGAATTTGCTTGTTGACAATAATTTTTGCTCCACGCCACATTCCCTGTTGGCAGCTTCTACCTCAACCATGATTATTATTTATTTGTTTAGCAGTTTTCTTCTGTTGCTTCTCTACCTTTTCAGATTCAGATATGTGCCATATATATATATATATATATATAGAATGTTGTACGACATAGCGCGTGTATGGTGTATATTCCGTATGCCTTTACGTACTCAGTTTTAACCCATGTATATAATATATATATATATATATATATGTATATATACAGTATATATATATATATATATATATGAGGTTAGATAAATATTTATAATTGTAGAGAAAGCTTAGGAAAAAAAGTCGATAGAATAAGCATTGCAACCTGAGCCTCATCTTGATAGAGTAGGCTGACCACAGTTCCTTTCTCCCGTCACCTTTTCTCAAAAAGGTCACTTAGGAGTGACCTTAATGACCTTGATGACTTCCTTAATGACCTCCTACTCCATTTGAAGCTGTTTTTTTATATATATAGACAGTGGCCGTCCAAGCCTTTTGAACTTGGGACACCAGAGTGCTACCCTTGTGCTGTCTCCAACCACGTAATTTCTAAGACTTATTTATTTCATTATTGTTTTAGATCATTTCTAGTTAAGTTTGTTATGGTAATAAAGTACTGACTCCTATGAAGCTCATAGTTTCTTTCTTTTTTCTTTCAGAGTTATGAATAAAGATACAGGAAAAGGGATGATAGTTTTTCTGGTCTTGGAATGTGATAATTTTCTTATTATCAAAATGTGATATATCAGCTCCTGGAAAATCTTTAAAACTAAGGAAGTTAGAATAGAAAAGGAAGGAAGTATGATGATGCATTTATTTGTAAGTGACGAGTGGCTGTGATGACTATTTTCTCTCTTATGGTGCTTTATTAATAATATTTTCGTCATTGTTCTGCTGCTCCGTGATACCCATAACTCTCCACTTTCAATTTTCATTTAGGAGAAAATCCACAATCCTGTATTGGCTTTCTTGGAATGCGTAAACAAAACTAAGTATGCCATTACTCTCTCTCTCTCTCTCTCTCTCTCTCTCTCTCTCTCTCATATATATATATATATATATATATAAATATGTATATATATACACATATATTATATATATATATATATATATATATAATGTATATATATATATTTATATATATACATATATATGTATATGTCTATAAATGTGCTTGCAAATAAATGTATATATATATATATATATATATATACTGTATATATACTGGTTGTATTTTTCAGAATCTGCATCCGGGCCCCTCCATGGCATAGAAATTTTGAATTATGGTAACTAAGACCATAATAATCTCAAGGAGGGTATTATCCCTGCTTTATGAAGCCAGGTTGTCATATACCAACATTATACTCGAAAGGTTTATTAAAAATCAATGGAAATTTAATATTAATAGTTTGGTATTTTGTGGAGCCATTATTTGAAGAAACAAATAGTGTTCAGTAAACATGTTTGGTCAGGAAATGAAAATAATAATAATGATAATAATATTAATAATGATAATAATAATGATTCCTAGACATCAATGTCAGCGAATACCTTCACAAGAAGTATTTGTAATCTTGTATTACATAACTAAAAGATATATTCACCTAAAGGTAGAAAAAAAATATCAGTAAAATCTATTTTGGTTAAAATAGAGTAAAATATCAATTAATTACGTTACTAATATTAGCAGTAAAAGAGTTATTATAAAAAAGTTTTTCTCAAAGTTGAGCAAATGAAGGTAATAAGAAATATTTTTTTTATTATCTAGACCGATAAAAGAGATAACTATTATATTGTACTCGACTGCATTGTTACGAGCCTTGATTTAGCTTTGATAGGCAAATAAAAGAGCTAAGTACTCTATTTCATTCAAGTAAAAGAACTTCCTGCTAAATTACAGTCAATTATAAAAAACCTACCACTCAATTACAGTCAAGTGGAAAACTTACTTCTCAATTAGAGAGCGTAGAAGTTTCATGTCTCCAGATTTAATCTTCCTTCCCTTTTTTAGAGAGAATCAGAAATGTGAAGATTTTAGAATCGAGGAGAAATGGATCCCAGTTGGAGATAGGTAGAAATTTAGCGTTCAGGGGTTGTGGTGGCCTATTGGTAACGTCCTTGCCTGGTGATGGGAAGCCAATTGATTTAGCTTTAAATGTGCAAAAAGAAGTAGTCAAGTTATAAAGGAAATATAAAAGACTGGTCTCAAGAAGACGCGAGGTGTAAAGCCAGTTTGTTCCATCCATCCATCCATATACCAAGGCACTTCCCCCAATTTTTGGTTGTAGCCGACACCAACAATGAAACAAAACAAAAAGGGGACCTCTACTCTCTACGTTCCTTCAGCCTAACCAGGGACTCAACTGAGTTCAGCCACAGCCCAACCTCCCACATTATCCACCACAGATGAAGCTTCATAATGCTGAATCCCCTACTGCTGAGTTTGTTGAGAATAAGAAAAGAACTTTTCTATGAATGTCATAGAGAATGTAAATTTTATTATTATTACCACCACCACCTAAGCTACAACCCTAGTTGGAAAAGCAGAATGCTATAAACCCAAGCGTTCCAACAAGGAAAAATGAGCAAATGGAGAAAGGAAATATATGAGTAGTAATGAATAAATAACATTAAAATCTAAAGGTCAGTAACAACGTTAAAATAAATGTAATATATACATTATGAATACAGACTCATGTCAGTGTGTTCAACATGAAACATTCGCAGCAAGTTTGAACTTCTGAAGTTCCATCGATTCGCCTGTCTGATAAGGATGATCATTCCACAATCTGTTAATACCTGGAATAAAACTTCTATCCATAGTCAAAGGATATCATAGGTATGTTTACATCACATATCAAATGCAAACGTTGATCGATCTAGCATCAAATAATTTAACGGTGAACAAATCAATTGAATCGAGTTGCCCTGTTTATTCTTTCCGGTTTTAACATCACTTCCACCATCCCCACCTAAATAAAACAACGTTCATCTATCAAGCCTGGGCTACAAACGGATATTAGATTACCCACTCCATCAATCTCCACTTTTGATATGGAAACCTCACATCATGAGCACTAAAAAAGTAGAAAATATTATCGCGAATTTTGGCTAAATTATAGACCCCAACAAATGGCAACACTGGTCCCGCTGTTGCCTCAGACCCTCAGAAAAATGTAGTAAAAAACCGAGATATTAAATGTCGCTTTAATGTTTTCTAAAAACTGAAAGAATGGTTAAATTATGTCAATGTACGCTATCAGTGGGCACTTGTGGTTTTGGAGTATGGTAACGGTGAATACGTGGACAATGATGGCGTAGACACAAACTACCGAAGCACCATCCTTGAACGAGGCATTACCTTAGCGAGCTATATATTCGAGCGTGGTCGCCAGTGTTACACCAAGAGCTCTAGACCAGTATCTAACTAATCACAGTGACAAACGGATGTACCACGTAGCCGCTTCAGCTGTGCCCACTGTTAACGATGTACCTTTTGAATAGACTGAAAACGTAATGAGATGTTTATCAACAAAGGGAACCGCTACTAAACTAACTTTTGAGACAGCCAATGAACACCTTGCATAACGCAATAAGGAATTGAAGATTGCGAGATCTAAGAAGTCAGGCGCTGTAAGTGATGACATTTATGAACCCAAGTTACCTTGCTTCAGAAACCTTGAAACTTCTCAGTGGCGGAGAAGTTGCAAGAAAGAGCACGTCATCTGTCGATACCCGTGGAACGGTTAGTGGTTTAAAGACTTTCCGTTTTAAATAATTATGTAAACTTGCAACATTTATAATCCTTACTATATTTATAATGATGCTGCTTCAATTAGGAGGACTCATTTACGTTCGAATATGTCACGTTTTTATTAACTATATATATATATATATATATATATATATCGGTCACGCTTAGCGGCATTGTCAGACGTATAACTAATTGGTCTTTCACCGGCCCTCAGGGAGTAGTGATGCCATTATGAGAAAGGTTGTAGTTAGGAAAGGGGGAAGGGTTGAATCATTTATGACGGGTCGCGAGCTGTAATATATATATATATATATTATATCTTACTTATAACTGTAATATATATATATATATATATATATATAAATAATGTGCGTACTATATATATATATATATATATATATATTAAAATATATATATATACATATATATACATACATACACACACATATATATATATATATATATACATATATTATAAATATATATATATACATATATATACATACATACACACACACATATATATATATATATATATATGTATATATATATTTGTGTGTGTGTATCTATGTTTATATGTATGTATGTATATACACTAGTGGTTATGAGGGTACAGGACAGACCGCACATCCCATTCTCTAGCCAGTCCTCCGTATAAGTTAATTAATAAAAAGAGAAAGTAAATACAAATAAATAGACAATATACTGTAAAAGGAAAAAGACACATGTGAGGCATTTACATTGTATTATTTTCGTGTGTTCTATTAACAACAGAACCTTACTCGATAGAGGGGAACGTTGGGCCAGTGCTCTCATTTTCAGGGTAATTACCCCAGATTGAGTAATTTTGCTTGATTTAAGGAAATTTCTAGTAATGGTACTTTTAAGGTAATTTTAAGGTAATTTTTTGTCGGGTAATCTTTTGATTATAGAGTAACATTATGTATCTGAAATTTATCTTTCAGATGTTTCACAATTTAAAGAACTTTAGTTAAACATGATATGATTGTTTTAGGTTATGCGAGGTTTTTTTTTTAGCATTTAAGGTAATTTTTCTTATATTGGAGGTAATTTCTGAGGTAATCCTTTGAGCATCATATTAGAGCCCTGCGTAGGACAATCAGTAGGAATAGGAGGCCACGAGTCAGTGTATTGTATAGTGTGAACAGGGTAACTACTGATCGGTGGTGTAGACCAGCATGGCTGCTTCATCACCATCCTTAGCACAAGAGTCCGTGACCAGCACCTTCAGTGCAAAGTCTTTCTAATACCTACCTGCCAACCTTCGAAAACTGATGCGTTGGGTGCTAACAATGATAGTGTAGACCGGCCTTATTTAAAGTTTCTGCAAGAAAGGGAACACTAAAGGTTTTTTTCACGGATTTTTGGTGGCCTGGTGGTAGCGTCCATACCTGGTGATTATCTGTCTGGAGTTCGAGTCACACTCAAACTCGTTAGTTCCATTGGTCGCTGCAACCTCGCCGTCCTTGGGAGCTAAGGATGAGGGCTTTTGAGAAGCCTATAGTGTCTCTGCTGAGTCATCATCAGCCATTGCCTGGGCCTCCTTGGTCCTAGTTTGGATGGAGAGGGGCTTGGGCGCTGCGGCCATTGTCCTGCTTGATAGGGCAGTGTCACTGTCCCTTGCGTCTGCCATTCACGAGCGACCTTTAAAACCTTTAAAATATAACTTTAGTCTTATGGTTCACTCGGGCGAGGGTTTTCACTAAATATCATCTTTCTTTGGGTTCTGTTGTATTTTAAACACTTAAAAGTAATGTTAATAATTACCCCACACACTATAAACCATCAGTCTTTGTAGATTGTGACTAAAAATAAAAAAAATAAATGATAATAATAACAATAATAATGATGATTATGATAAATGTAAAACTTTTCTCTGTTATAACAATAAATGGTGGATATTAATTATTTCTTTCTGCACAGATTCTTTTTTTTCGTAATTACATGACTATAAAAAGCAAGTCAGGGTGGAATGAAAATCAAGCTCAATTATCAATCTAAATTTAATTATTTTGTCACACGCATTAATAATCCTTGTCATTTGCATACATATCTAACGAAGCAGTTATGTATTAAGATCATTTTAATTACTTATAATTCAGAGTTCTATTCGAAAATTACTTTCTGTAATGTAAACAAAATTGTGATTTTCTGTGATTGATATTCGTTTTCATTTGCATAAATATCAAACGAAGACGTGATGCATATTACATCATTTTAATCACTTATGTTATTTATATTAGATCATTATAATCACTTATGATTCAGATTTTCATTCGAAATTTATTTTCAGTAAATGGTCATGTAAAGAAAATACCATACGGATAAGGATAGGGAATTGGGGAATATAGGGAAAGGGTAAGTACCCCTGGATACAATCCAGTTTATAGCCCGAAGGCAGGTACTCGGGATGGGAAAAAATAAGGAAAAGGGGAGAAAGAGAAGTACAGGAGAAGAATAAAAGAGAGGGGCAGACCCTCGTGCGATATTAGATAGTAGTAGAATCAGTTTGAGAGAAGAAAAGACAGGCATGGAAAGGAAAGTTTTTTTTGTTGTGATTTGTTTTTTTATTAATATCGAGAGAAGTAGTTATGTATATTAGATCATTTTATTCACTTATAATTCAGAGTTCTCCTCGAAATTTACTATCAGTAAATGGTCATGTAAACAAAATTGTGATTTTCTTAAGATTGGTGATTATTTTGCTTGTGATACTTTAATGATTATTTGCTTTCTCCCATAACCCCCCCCCCCCCAAAAAAAAAAAAATAAAGAAGAG
>NC_090735.1:17924971-17927471 GCF_036898095.1 Palaemon carinicauda
CTTGGTATGCGATCTCAAAGTCATGCTTTTACCTTGGTATGCGATCTCAAAGTCATGCTTTTACCTTGGTATGCGATCTCAAAGTCATGCTTTTGCTTTGGTATGCGATCTCAAAGTCATGCTTTTACCTTGGTATGCGATCTCAAAGTCATGCTTTTACCTTGGTATGCGATCTCAAAGTCATGCTTTTACCTTGGTATGCGATCTCAAAGTCATGCTTTTACCTTGGTATGCGATCTCAAAGTCATGCTTTTGCCTTGGTAT
The DNA here is from genome assembly GCF_036898095.1 of Palaemon carinicauda. Classification (NCBI taxonomy): domain Eukaryota; kingdom Metazoa; phylum Arthropoda; class Malacostraca; order Decapoda; family Palaemonidae; genus Palaemon; species Palaemon carinicauda. Next base: position 17,925,236 of record NC_090735.1, read on the forward strand.
GCGATCTCAAAGTCATGCTTTTGCCTTGGTATGCGATCTCAAAGTCATGCTTTTGCCTTGGTATGCGATCTCAAAGTCATGCTTTTACCTTGGTATGCGATCTCAAAGTCATGCTTTTACCTTGGTATGCGATCTCAAAGTCATGCTTTTGCCTTGGTATGCGATCTCAAAGTCATGCTTTTACCTTGGTATGCGATCTCAAAGTCATGCTTTTGCTTTGGTATGCGATCTCAGCTGATAGTAGCGATCTCACTTCACTTCCCGGCGAAGCAACCACCATTAGATTATCTATAAAAAATATATAAACCGGGAATAGTTATTTAAGAAATTATAATCAATCATCGTTATTAGCAGGTCAATGTTACCGCTTGCCGGTACATACGGAGCTTGGTGTTTTTACTTTTTCGCGAGCGAAGCAAGAACCATTACATTTTCTATTATTCTTGTTTTTTTTAACCAATTAAAAATATTGAGATCGCATACCAAAGCAAAAGAATAATTTCTAAGATCACGCCTTAAATGAGATCGCATACCTTAAACAAGACAGATTTATTTATTGACCCTACTTTAGGGGAACACCCCTTGCAGAGGCCCATAGGGACATTTAGAAAAGAAACTCATCAGTCACCCATGCCACCCCCCCCCCCCCACCACCACCACCACCACCACCTTTGCTACGCCAATGTACACCGAAGTAAAATAACGTCCGTAAGAAATGTCATGTTTTCATTCACCCTTTACAAGACGTAGTCTTCCGAAGTCTGTAAAGAAAATCAAATACATTTATTTTTTTGGACTCTTATGTGACAAGAACAAGGCAGATGGGGCTTTTACTCTTACTTTTTTTCGAGAGAGAGAGAGAGAGAGAGAGAGAGAGAGAGAGAGAGAGAGAGAGAGAGATCCATTTTTTTCTTTGACGTATTTTGAAAATGGAGAGATTCTGGATTGTATCGCTTCTGTTTGATACGCAAAATAAAGTTCTGATTTCTTTGATAAATAGAAAATTATGAATCAAGAAGAAGTAAATTTATATTCCGTCGATATTTTATTTCCTCTTGTTATTCGGAATATGGCATTTTACTCTAGTCTTGCGAAAACATAGGACATTATAAAATTTGTATCATACCTTTGATAATGATCAGTCATATAATTCAGTTCCTGTTTATACTCATATATAACTTAGATAACATTAAAATTCATAATGACTATTCATGACATAAAAGTCACTAAAAATAATATGAATAAGAAATGAAATCTTAGACAGTGGGTTTAGAGAAGAGCACGATTTTTTCTTTTACTGTTTCACAAGAACGAGAAACGACATTCCTTGAATAAGCTAGAGCAAATCATTGATTAAATACCCGTAGATCATTACTTACTCGTCTCGAGGAACTGAGAAGCAGGACCAATGTTGGTACTAGAGCCTTTGAAAGAAGCGCTCCTAGAATTTTCAATAAGCTCCCCTTAGAGGTGAAGCAGAGCTTGAACTGCGATGTTTTCAAGAGAAAACTGAAGACGCACATCTTTGTTGATTGTTACCAATCGGGTGAGATGGACTCCTTCTACAAGGTCTAAATTGATGTCTTCGTCGTGCCCTCTGTAGCTACCGACTTCGGCAGAAAGAGGGCCAAGAGTGTCATCCAAAAGTAAAGTAAAGTAAGTAACCATTACTGTGAAGTTTCCGCTAAATAACCTTGAAACAATTTCCTTGGTTCACACATCACAATCCTTTCAAGAATCCTTCGAAAGGATTTCTCCAGAAGCAACATTTTTTTGTAACTCTTCACAGAAAGTGTAAGGAGATTTTATATTTAGGAGGCAACAAGGTGGCTTTTTTCTTCTTTTTTTTATCAGCAAGACCTCAAGTATTCTATTTTCATTGTTTATTACTTCGCTTATAGTTTATTTATTTCCTTGTTTCAATTCTTCATTGAACTAATTTTCCCTGTTGGAGCCCTTGGGCTTTTAGCATCCTACGTTCCTAACTAGGACTGTAGCTTAGCTTTTAATAATAATAATAATAATAATAATAATAATAATAATAATAATAGTAAAAGCACATGGGGTCGTACGAGCAGTTTCATTAGGTATGCATAAGTACGGAATTGGTAGTCCGCTTGCATTTACGCTCTGAATCCTACTCGCATTAGATAACACACACACTATGTACGGTATATATATATATATATATATATATATATATATATATATATATATATATATATATATATATATA
>NC_090735.1:17932471-17945978 GCF_036898095.1 Palaemon carinicauda
GAAACCTTTGCAAAGGATAGCTGACTCTTCAGCAGGCAAACCATATAACGTGGTTTAAGGTTTAAAGTTTTAAAGGTTTAAAGGCCAATAATGAGTGGCAGAGGCAAGGGACAGTAACAAAAGCCTTACCTAGCAGGACAATGCCATAGAGACTGACCATATACACTATGATCAGCGCCCAAGCACTTTCTCTCCCCAAGATTGGATTAGGGAGGGTCCTGCACCCAAGATTGGACTAGGGAGGGTCCTGCACCCAAGATTGGACTAGGGAGGGTCCTGCACCCAAGATTGGACTAGGGAGGGTCCTGCACCCAAGATTGGACTAGGGAGGGTCCTGCACCCAAGATTGGACTAGGGAGGGTCCTGCACCCAAGATTGGACTAGGGAGGGTCCTGCACCCAAGATTGGACTAGGGAGAGTCCTGCACCCAAGATTGGACTAGGGAGGGTCCTGCACCCAAGATTGGACTAGGGAGAGTCCTGCACCCAAGATTGGACTAGGGAGGGTCCTGCACCCAAGATTGGACTAGGGAGAGTCCTGCACCCAAGATTGGACTAGGGAGGGTCCTGCACCCAAGATTGGACTAGGGAGTGTCCTGCAATGGCTGCTTATGACTCGGCAGATAGGTCTATTTGCTCCCCCAAACACCACATCCTTAGCTTGCAAGGATGGTAAGGTTGCAGACACTACAAGAAACTATCGAGCTTGAGTGTAACTCGAACCCCAGTCCGGCAGATCGCCAGGCAGGAACGTTTCCAATAGTCCACCACAACCCTAGAGGAATGAATATAAGAAATTAAAATGGAAATCGTTACAGAAAGAGAATTTGGTTAACAAAGGAAATGGATTTTTATTTATTTTTTTTTTAACTGAAGCGAACCATGCATGCATCTAAATCCGGTACTGTGAATACGAAGTTTTTTATTTATTTATTTAGCTTTGGAACGCCCTCGTATTGTGAAGGGTTTAAAGCATTGTCAAATAAATATCTATAACGAATATTCTAGACTCAGTTTTGTCTTCCCCGTTATTTAATCTTACATTTTTTTTCTAGCACGATATGTGTTTTAGAAATCGTTTATTTTATAGATAACACTTGAAAAGGCAACGTATACAAATTGTTAACATTTTAAAACCATCAAATGAACAACTAAACTACGCTCCCTTTGTCTAATTATTTGATTATTCTTCATTTTTTATATTTTTCATAACACATTTATCATTCATTTTACAAGACTGATATATGGTTGAGATTCTGTAACTGTTTTCAAGTCTTGTCATCGTAGAATGTTATGTAACCTGTAGGAAAAGTATATAATTTCATCATAAAATTTTTTTTCCTGAATTTCCTGTGTCAAATGTAACGTCTTGAGTCGTAATTTCTTATTAATCAAAAGTAATGAGATGGGAAGTTACCATTTTTGCTTTTGATTTACTGTAGGAATATTAATTAGAGCCAATCCTTTAAGGGCAGAAAGTAATCTTTTATTCCATAAGGCTTTTTACGGTTCACATCTGGAAAATCTGGAAATCTTTATAATAAGGAGCAGTGCAGAGAAATTGCAGCAACTGGTAGAAGAGAATTAAAAAGTTTCTATGAGGTTAAAGTTTGATAAATTGCTTTAATTATATTTGGTTTGATAAGCTTACGACAGGGAAAAACTATAAAAAAAAAATTTCATGTAGTGTTTCCTATCAAAAATCTATACGGTGGTTTTAAGATATCTAACTTCCAAATTTTTATCAAAAGGATGATTGGAAGTATATCTTTTATGAAGATTCGTTTCCAAGCTTTTTTCATATATAAGGAAATGAATCTTAGCCTCCAAATATTATCTTAGACCTGTTGGTTTAGTTAATGAAAGTTTTTTCCTTTGGTTTTTAACTTTACAAAATAAATAGAATTATTGATTCATTTGTGGATGAATAATAAATGCAACCACTAAAGTCAACTTATACCTTGTGAATATATATATATATATATATATATATATATATATATATATATATATATATATATATATATATATATATATATATATATATATATAAATATATATATATATATATAATTATATATATATATAATTATATATATATATATATGTATATATATATATATAATTATATATATATATATATATATATATATATATATATATATATATATATATATATATATATATATATATATATATATAAATAAAGACAAAAATAACGTTTCTAGTCCACTGCAGGACAAAGGCATCAGGTAGTAGGTTGGCCAGGGCACCAGCCGCCCGTTGAGATACTACCGCTAGAGAGTTAGGGGGTCCTTTGACTGGCCAGACAGTACCATATTGGATCCTTCTCTCTGGTTACGGTTCTTTCCCTTTGCCTACACAGACACCGAATAGTCTGGCCTATTCTTTACAGATTCTCCTCTGTCCTCATACACCTGACAACACTGAGATTACTAAACAATTCTTCTTCACCCAAGGGGTTAACTACGGCAATGTAATTGTTCAGTGGCTACTTTCCTCTTGGTAAGGGTAGAAGAGACTCTTTGGCTATGGTAAGCAGCTCTTCTAGGAGAAGGACACTCCAAAATCAAATCATTGTTCTCTAGTCTTGGGTAGTGCTATAGCCTCTGTACTATGGCCTTCCACTGTCTTGGGTTAGAGTTCTCTTGCTTGAGGGTACACTCAGGCACACTGTTGTATCTAGTTTCTCTTTCTCTTGTTTTGTTGAAGTTTTTATTGTTTATATAGGAAATATTTATTTAAATGTTACTATTCTTAAAATATTTTATTTTTCCTGGTTTCCTTTCCTCACTGAGCTATTTTCCCTGTTGGGGCCCCTGGGATTATAGCATCCTGCTTTTCCAACTAGGGTTGTAGCTTAGCATTTAATAATAATAATAATAATAATAATAATAATGATAATAATAATAATGATAATAATAATAACATGTCCTTACTCATGTCTGGGGTTTGACCAGTTTTTATCACTACCTTTGCCAGTGTGGATTTGTGATTGCAAGAGAATTTAGTCTGATCACAGCAAACCCATTTAGTGTATGTATGTATGTATGTATATATATATATATATATATATATATATATATATATATATATTATATATATATATATATATTATATATATGTATATATATACGTTAATATATGTATGTATATATATATATATATATATATATATATATATATATATATATATATATATAATGTTAATATGTTGCCCTGTTACACAGTTATATATATATATATATATATATATATATATATATATATATATATATATATATATATATATATATATATATATATATATATACTGTACAGTATTTATATATATATATATATATATATATATATATATATATATATATAGATAGATAGATAGATAGATAGATAGATAGATAGATAGATAGATAGATAGATAACCAATAAATAGTTGATGAAAATATAAGATATCAGTACAAATAAATTAAAAAAAACAAATTTCAGAGAAGTCATATTTTTTATGAATGTTTATCTAACAAAGATTTTAAACTGTAGCAGTTTGATCGAATCCCTTGCGGACTTAATCCTCGTATTTTAAAATATCGGATTTACAAGGATCTCTTCAATAAAAATCTATTTCCAATGTTTTGCAAAAGCCTCTTTGGTTCATGGTCTCCCTTTTTATATTTATTCATCCGGGCAATCCGGAGAGACTGCCTGGGATTCTTTGCTTGTTAGTAACGCTTCGGTTGGAGATATTACTGGTTTCGTTTGGGATGGTGTCTTTGTATTCCTTTAGTTGAAAATCTAAAAAAAATTAGTTTAGTTGCTACAATTTTTTTCTTTATAGGCTATTATTCATTATAATTTTTTTCCTTTATAGCTTATTATTCATTACTTAATTTTACTTTTACGGGTTTATTTCTCGCCCTCCATCAAACACTAAAGGTTTGTTCAGGCGGTCCTTGGTGTGTGAAAAAAAATAATTTCTTTCCAGTTAATATTTTGCTCTGTATCGTTATCAGTTATTTTGCTGGCATTTGTATTCAGGCTTAATAGTTTTCAGATCACTATTATAACACTTTCTAAAAAGATAAGTCTTCAGGTTTTTCTTGAAAGCTGCCACATTATTGCTATTCTTGATATCGAGTGGAAGGTCGTTAAGCATAGCTGAACGTTCTTCCTCCTATTGCATGATTCACACTAATTTCGAATAGTCTATGTGGGTCATCTGCATGTCTAACTCTTACAGCGGCGCTGGTAGCTTCAGGGTAGGGGACCAAGCAATCACGAAGATATTTAGGCTTATCACTTGTAAGTGCTTTGTGAGTCAACAAGCAAATTTTAAATTCAATTCTAGCCTTAACAGGTAACCAATGTAGATCGATCAGTGCAGGAGTTATTCTCTCCCGAAGTTTAATGCCTTTTATCAGTCTAGCCACCCGGTTTTGCACATTTTGAAGCTTTCTTAGTAGTGTATTGGGCAATTTGTAGTACAGAGAATTGCAATAATCAAGCCTTGGTATTACATGACTCATCACTAAAATTTTTGTACTGCCCTCTGTTAAATATTTCCTAATAAATGCTATGTTTCTCAGGTGATAGTTACACACTTTCACTGTGTTCACAATTTGGTCCTTCATTGACAAATTACAGTCTATCAGTACACCCAAATTTTTCACAACAGGCACAATCCCAACATCAGCATCACCAATTTTTATACTTTGAATTAACTGGTAATTCTTCAAAGCCACCTTTGTGCCAAAGAACATACATTCTGTTTTATCTTCATTTAATTTGAGCTTTTTCCTCTGCATCCATGTTTTTATTTCAGTCATTATCTCATCAATTTTCTTCTTTGTATCTTGTGTTGTTGAAATTGAGAGGTAAAACTGAGTATCATCTGCATATAGTTTAAAACCCACTTTTTGTTTTTTCAAGATGTGTGATAGCTCGATAGTATATATGTTAAAAAAGATAGAGCCCAGGACACTACCCTGTGGTACACCCTTCATAAGAATTCTCTCATTGGATCGGTTTCCAGAAACTTCTACAATAGTCTTCCTGTTCACTAAGTAACTTCGCAAAAATTTCAGTGCTTCCTCAGTCACCCCAATAGACTTTAAGTCGTCAAGTAAGTACTCGTGCACAACAGTGTCAAAAGCAGCACTAAGATCTAACATAATTAAAATTCCACACTTTCCCCCATCAAGAAGACCTATCATATCATTCATTATTGAGCACAAAGTAGTTTCTGTAGAATGATTAGCTCTGTAGGCCGATTGATTTTCCGGGAATACCTCTAACTCGTCAATATGCGCCCATAATTGCTCACTTATGACTTTTTCAATAAGCTTTGACATGTAGGATAAATTTGAAATGGGCCTATATGAATTTAGCGCGTTTACATCACCATTCCCTAGGAAAACAGGATTGTGATATACTTAGGTTAATTATGTTCAGGTAAATATTATATACAACTTGCTTGTTTGGAGCTTCACTTATTGAACTGTTTGGGAAAGGGTCGTTTCCACAATATGTATTCTTCATCTCTCTCATAACCTTTAACACGTCGCACATATTTATTTCCTTAAATTTTATTAACTTCTTTCCCTCCTTCACTGGCATAGCTGACTGTCCTTCCAAGTGATTTTGGGGGAAGCCTCTATAGATTTTATCAATTTTTTCACTAAAGAATGTAGCAAAACTCTGCACAAACATTTTTTTCAATCCCATCAAATCATCAAGGTTTTTGTGAAAGTCCATGTTATTGGTTTTTTTACATTCGCCGTTGTAGAATTTTCTTTTTGTTTTTTTTCTAACAGGATGTTATAGTCATTTCTGGCCTTATTATATAGATTTCTGGCATGTAAGGATTTGGCTCTTTTCCATCTACCTTCCATCTTACGTCTGTGTCTTTTTGCCTTTAATAGCTCACTATTATACCATCTAACATTTTCGCGTACCACTATTTGTTTATTCTTTATGGGACACATGGTATCGTACATTTTTCCAAAATTGTCGTTGTATTTCTTGGTATAGCACCCAACACATTCTATGTCTACCATATGTTCACATTGTGTTCACACAAGACATTTGCGCTACACTAGCTTCAATAAAATTCTCAGCATCAAAATTTTCCCGTTCCCTATATGTGATCCATTTTTTTCAATACTCTGGTGCAATTTATATTAACATTAAAGGTGATGAGTTTATGTGTTTTTGAGATCTCAAAGTCTGGTTCCACTTCAAGGTTTTTTATTAGGTCTGAGTCTTTTCCACATATGACCAAGTCGAGTGTATGACCACCTACTGACGTTGATACCAAAACACTGTTTATTAAATTAAACATCTCAAATACTTCCTTGAGTTCTTCAGCCTTATTATCATTTTCATCATCTACCCAACAGTTGAAGTCTCCACCAATTAATGTATTTTTAATATCGTCCACCACACCCACAAGAATACTAAATTCTTCAATGAAGTTAGTCATATTACTCGCTGGTGGTCTATATAATGATATTATATTCAATACCTTATTGTTTCTTGTCAGTTTTAAACAGATATATTCAAACGTTTCAAATACTATTTCATTCATGATAGAAACCCTAGAGAAGGTTTTCGACACAAAGACACCCACTCCTCCTCCAGTTTTGTCCTTTCTTGGTACGTGGTAGAAATCGTGAGTACACGGCGTCATCTCCTGAATCTTTGAGTTATCACTAATATTTCCCTGCAACCAAGTTTCCGTTAATAAACATAAATCTATTTCCATTTCGTTAATAAGATTTCTAATCTTTATGGTTTTGTTCCCCACCGATTGAATATTTATCAGACCACACTTAACCAATGGGCTAGACTCCATGATTGGTTCTATTTTTTATCCTGGTAAGCTCCTCCTTGTATACTTTACAGTTATCGTCATATGTCTTATGATTCGTATCATTGTAATTCCTCACTGTGCAGTTATGACACTTTAACGTATTTGCACTGCAATCCGTGGTTCGATGATCCTGGCTACACTTGGCACATACCTGAGTCTTGCTACAATTTTCAGCAATATGACCAAATTCCTGGCATTTATAGCACTGAAATACATTGTAGGAATCATAGATTTTACAGCATCCTCCAAGCGTGGTATATACTCTATCATCTCTTTTACGGAAGACTTTCCTGATAGTTGGACTACACTTTATAATGACGTGTAATTTACCGCTTTGTCTTGATTTAAACTTCCTGATCAATTTAAAGTCTTCTTCATTTTCACATATATCATTCAACCATTCATTCTTCTCCATTATACTGGCAATTATATCATCTTCATTTTCATCAATATTGCAGACCTTGATCTTCGGTTTAAATAGATCCTTTTTATCTACTTCTACCTTAATGTCATTCTTGACCTCTTCTAAGTCATTTTTAGCCTTTTCTAACCCAGTTTTATCCGCAAAATTAACTACTAAGTGGCCTTGTTTAGAGGTTTTGACCTGTTCGACATTCGTGGTTATCTTCTTCGTGATAGTTTTCTTGATATCTGAAGCCTTCTTATTTTCCTCCGTAGATTTTATAACCAAAGTGTTTCTTGATTTCAACTTACTTGCATATGTAGTCTTGGTCACATTCTCTTTTTTGTATTCCATAAGTTTCTCTTTCAGCTCAACAATTTCTTGACGCATTTCAATGTATTGAGCAGTTATCATATCCATAAAACCAGACATCTGGTGTTGTACATTTACCTACATCTCTGCTATGTTGATGCTTAGTCTCGTCATGTCATCAACACATGCAGTCTCAACACATTTTGGAAATTTATAAATGATGTTCCTGCTTTTTAAAAGAGTACTTGTACCATCCCTTAAATTAGAGCAAGCTTCTTCATCATGGTACCATCTTCGGCATTGATTGCATTGTATCCCATCATCGACATAGGACTCACAGTGCCCACACATGCCATGATTGCCTCCGTCATCACATTCTTCATAAGCTGCTGCCATTATATTTTCCTCTTTTCCTTGGAGTACCGTGTCGATTTCAGTCACAAATAGATCGAAATCATTCACGGGATTAAGTTTTTCTTTTCGTTTTCTAAGGAAGGACATATTGAATCATTTTTCAATGAACTTTTCAAGTAGCCCCACCCCAACGCAAAAATGCTGGGTCAGGCCTTTCACTACAGACCTCACATACAAGGAAACACTATATTTCACTAATATCAATACTAGCAAACACCCACAAAGAGATTTTTCATAGTATAAACAACGAGATCTACAATGATTCCGTTTAAAGCCAGATTCGATACAGAGCATTGAAACACACGTCCACACCCGCGGACAACTAGTACTTCCTTTATCATTATAATTTTTTCCTTTATAGTTTATTATTCATTATAATTTTTTCCTTTATATTCTATTATTCATTATAATTATTTCCTTTATCTTTTTATTCATTATTCATTTTCGTTGGTTCAATCTTTTGATCAAATTATATATTTGTAATTTTGGGTGTTGTCTTTGTATTTCTTTGGTTGTCAATCAATACTTTTTTAGTTTATTCATTATATTTCTTCTTTCTTTCTTTTTATTCATTATTCATTTTCGTTGGTGATTCCATGTTTTTATTAAATTATACAATTGTAATCAAAATGTTTGGGTTTGCGATGGTGTCTGTATTTCTTTGGTTGTCAAGCAATATTTGTTTATTTATCAGTTAATATTTTTCTTTAGTTTATTCATTATAATTTTTTCAATCTTTATCTTTTTATTCATTAATCATTTTCGCCGGTGTTTGTTATTTTAATTAACTCGTTTGTTTGTAACCAAAATTAACAGGCATTTATTTGGTCGTCAATCAATATGTATTTATGTATTTGTTTGTTTACTTTTTCTTAGTTTATTCACTTATCAATTTTTTTTCTTTTTTTTATCGTTTTCTTCATTAATTGTTTTTGTAACATTGTATTTCTTTGGTTAATAATCAATTTGTGTTTATTGGTTTGTTTATGTATAATTTAGTTTATTCACGAATCATAATTTTTCGCTCATTATTTTTTTTATACATTATTTATTTTCGTCGGAGATTCCATGTGTTAATCAATTTGTTTGTTCGTAAACAAAATGTGTATGAATGACTTATGTCCATTGAATTCACCAAGTTACTTGTTAGTCAAATCTGTCAGATTTAGAATTTCCATTGCTTCTGTTTCACGTACGTCTATTTTCCGGTATTTTTTCGTTATCCTTTTATGTAATTTTTTTTTTTTTTTTTTTTAGAAGAGTTATTTACATCCAATTAACTCAGTACGACACTCCTTTCAAATTCATCCCTTTATCTTAAAAAAAATTTCTTTTTTCTCTCAAACTAAATTCTTGTTATTTTACTGGGTGTCCTGCGGCGTCAGTAGATCTCAAGATGTTGGCACAAGAGGCTTTAAAAACAGATCGTCTTCAAGTTTTCTCTTACCAAAGAAACTGGGCCTTTTTTTCCTCCCATTATTTATTAATCTTTCTGTTTTTGTACATCTTTTTACCTCCGCCAACGAAGTTGGGAGGAGGTAATATTTTCGCCCCTTTTTGTACGTGTGTCCTTTTGTATGTTTGTCTGTTTGTGAACAACTTCCTGGCCACAATTTTACTTTGAGCACTCAAACTTTCAGGGATTAATTGTTATGTTGAGACGTGGAGAGAGAGAGAGAGAGAGAGAGAGAGAGAGAGAGAGAGAGAGAGAGAGAGAGAGAGAGAGAGAGAGAGAGAGAGAGGGGTTAACTAAGCGGAAGGAAAACTGTTAGTTTTGTTTCTTTGCTGCATTTTTTTTTCACTTAATTTTCTCTATTTTTATCATTACTCCTTCGATCATAGTTGCTTAATTAAGGCAATATCAAAATCATGTTATAACAATATTTTTATTATTTTTGGTTAATTAAACTATATGCAGATGATACTCAGTTTTACCTCTCAATTTCAACAACACAAGACACAGAGAAGAAAATTGATGAGATAATGACTGAAATAAAAACATGGATGCAGAGGAAAAAGCTCAAATTAAATGATGATAAAACAGAATGTATGTTATTTGGCACAAAGGTGGCTTTGAAGAATTACCAGTTAATTCAAAGTATAAAAATTGGTGATGCTGATGTTGGGATTGTGCCTGTTGTGAAAAATTTGGGTGTACTGATAGATTGTAATTTGTCAATGAGGGACCAAATTGTGAACACAGTGAAAGTGTGTAACTATCACCTGAGAAAAATAGCATTTATTAGGAAATATTTAACAGAGGGCAGTACAAAAATTTTTAGTAAGGAGTCACGTAATATCAAGGCTTGATTATTGCAATTCTCTGTACTACAAATTGCCCAATACACTACTAAGAAAGCTTCAAAATGTGCAAAACCGGGTGGCTAGACTGATAAAAGGCATTAAACTACGGGAGAGAATAACTCCTGCATTGATCGATCTACATTGGTTACCTGTTAAGGCTAGAATTGAATTTAAGATTTGCTTGTTGACCCACAAAGCACTTACAAGTGATAAGCCTAAATATCTTCGTGATTGCTTGGTCCGCTACCCTGAAGCTACCAGCGCCGCTGTAAGAGTTAGACATGCCGATGACCCACATAGACTATTCGAAATTAGTGTGAATCATGCAATAGGAGGAAGAATGTTCAGTTATGCTGCACCGAGACTTTTCAACGACCTTCCACTCGATGTCAAGAATAGCAAAAATGTGGCAGCTTTCAAGAAAAACCTGAAGACTTATCTTTTTAGAAAGTGTTATAATAGTGATCTGAAAACTATTAAGCCTGAATACAAATGCGTAGCGAAATAATTGATAAGATACAGAGCAAAATATTAACTGGAAAGAAATTATTTTTTCACACACCAAGGCCCGCCTGAACAGACTTTTAGTGTCTGACGGAGGGCGAGAAATAAACCCGTAAAAGTAGAGTAAAAAGTAAGTAATTGGAATGCAATTGTACCCTATGAATTTAATGACAATTCAACGCCATTGGATAACTCGTAAACGTTCTATTTTGAACCTGTTAATTCGCGATATTTACTTGTCACTGTAATTGTAAACATATGATGATAATTTAACGTTCACCATACTTGTTCCCTAAGATCATGCAGTCAAAAAAATAAGTATTCTCATAAGCAACTACATCTCATTTTCTATCTTTATGTGATATATTATTGGAAAGGAATTTGCGCGTTATATCATATTTGTTATAGCTGTATCATTTCAGAGATGATTTCCATCTACCTTTATTCCATGTATATATATATATATATATACTATATATATATATATATATATATATATATATATATATATATTATATATACACGTCTCTAATGTATAGGTCTATGTCCTCATTTGTGCTAAAAAACAGCCCAGGAAATGGAGAGAGAGAGAGAGAGAGAGAGAGGAGAGAGAGAGAGAGAGAGAGAGAGAGAGAGAGAGAGAGAGAGAGAGAGAGAGAGAGTTACTTTCTAAAATTACTCTTTTCACTAAAGAGAGGATTGCCATTCAAATTTGCAGACTTCTGAAAATTCACCGTCCACCATATATGAGAATTTCCATATCCGTGTTTCATTCTCTCACTGGATAATACTCCAAGATTGAATTACATCTCTGGTAATACATTTACTGACCCATTCGGAAGAGTATAAGCATTTTGCATGGAAATTTATTACATTAATTCTTTATTTTCATCGGTAGGAATAATGACTATATTCCAAATACCTTTTTAAACAGAAAATCTTTTTTCCCTATTATGATAAACTCGATAGTACACCCGGTTATTTATAAGTTATTATTGTTAGCACCGATTTGTACCGCACGTGTTTAACACACGATCGTACACTAGCGGTATTTCACTAATTGTGCAAGGTGGATGCAACTAACTTTTTTTAACGGGTCATGAGTTTATGTACAAGCCGCTCCGAGCTAAAACGTCACGAAATTCAAACAAAATATATATGTTATTATTGTTAGCACCGATTTGTACCGCACGTGTTTAACACACGATCGTACACTGTAGCGGTATTTCACTAATTGTGCAAGGTGGATGCAACTAACTTTTTTTTCAACGGGTCATGAGTTCATGTACAAGCCGTTCCGAGCTAGAACGTCACGAAATTCAAACAAAATAATTCAAGTACAAGCAGGCTTAAACAGGTTGTTATCAATGCGAGGGGAAGAGCTATAGATACAAAATATAGAAATACCGTTACAGTGTACAAACCTGTGTGAAACACGTTTGTTACAGCGACATAGCACTGGGTTTTATAGACATATCTATGATTATATAAATTAAATTAAGGATAAATGAAACTGTAATTAATGCAAATATAATCCTAAACTCTTCTTTAACTATAGTGATAGATAAAACAATAATGAAAAATGAGTGCAAAGCTCTATAAACAATTAACTCCTGATTACGGCAGTGCATATTAATTTCAAAAGATTAATTCCCCGCAGATTGATATCATAGTTAACTAGTCTAATTTCAAGCTACTAATGTCATATATGTTACTTGGTAAAATTTAAAATAATTGAGCACTTATTGAAATTGTTTTAATGGCTATAGATTACGCAATTCTTTAAGTTGTTAATGAGTGATCATGTTTCTCTTTGGAACAATTTTGATCGTGTTTTGAGATTGAATTTAGGTTTAATTTTCATTATTATTGAATCAAGGAAGAACTGAAGAATTATGCCAAAGTTTCTTGTCCATTAAATTTGGATTTAATTTTCCATCATCAGGAAATTAGGAGGAGCTCAGAATCTAAAAGGCGTCAGTGCCTCTTATCTATCTTCGAGTAACGTATACGCATCAGAGGTAACGCAAATAATAACTACAAATTCGGTAGTAATTTAATGTTTCATTTCCTCTTCTTTCTCACCGTTATCCCCTACATTAAAGGGTTAGTTGCCAATGCAACAGCATCAGGCATGATTTATCATTTGGCAATGGGCCCTCGGAGTCATAGACCACAGTTTCATTTAAGTAGTAATAAAAAAAAAAAAAAAAAAAATAGTAGCCAAATAAAGTACCATAGTTGGGGTTAGATGAAAATACTGTGAAGAATTCAGACAGGTCTCGGAACTCCAACTTATAAAAAGGGAGAAATTCATATCAAAGTCCTGACCGTATTTCGATATGTCTTCCCAATACAAGAGACAGTATCCTAAATTGTCCTTATTTCCCATCGTAATCTATTAATTAACTGCTCTATGGGTCCACCCATGTATTCTAACCAAAGAAAAGGTTCTCGTACATAAACGCTATAGAGAGAGTTGGATCTCTGATCACGACGACGTACGGCTACATTATCATGCTGTCCAACCTCTGGGATTCTACAAACAATACATGGAGAGAGAGAGAGAGAGAGAGAGAGAGAGAGAGAGAGAGAGAGAGAGAGAGAGAGAGTTTCACTAAATATTGTAAGTAATAAAGACTCAAAGATATTGCGGTCTCCGTTGCCACTATATGATGGATTGTA
>NC_090735.1:17946478-17958978 GCF_036898095.1 Palaemon carinicauda
GGAAGCATTCAAGCGTAGTGGAGTAATTCAAAAAAGGTCTTTTATCTTGCTACATGCTCTCTCTCTCTCTCTCTCTCTCTCTCTCTCTCTCTCCTCTCTCTCTCTCTTCTCTCTCTCTCTCCTCTCTCTCTCTGTCTCTTAGCACATCGGTCACTCCGGGGTCACCAATGTGACGGGCCGAGAGAGGCTGTGACTCGGTTGCTTTCATCCTGCCTTTTTAGTCACAGCCTCTCTCGGCCCGTTACATTATTCAATGTTCAACTGACAACCTGTGCTGTTAACAGTTAACGGTGAGAAAAACAGACATGTTATTTGAGGTCCCTATCAGTGCTAGGGAGAGCGAAGATACAAAGCATAATATATACAAAAAAAGAAATGTCGTTACTATGTACGATCGTGTTAACACACGGTTGGTACATCATCATCAGCCGTTACTAGTCTACTGCAGAACAAAGACCTCAGACATGTCCTTTCACTTGTGTCGGTTTATGGTCTTTCTGTGCAAGGTCTACGCCCGCAAACGTCCTTAGTTTATCGATCCATCGTCATCTATTCTTTCCTCTGCTTCTTTTACAGTCTCTAGGTTATATTATATATATATATATATATATATATTTATTATTATATACATATACATATATATATGTATATATATATATATATATATGTATATATATATATATATATATATACATATATATATTTATATATATATATATATATATATAATATATATCCCTTTCTGGGTGGGACTACAGTTATTTATATATATATATATATATATATATATATATATATATATATATATATATATGTATGTATATGTATATATATGTACATATATACTGTATATATATATCATCTCTCTTATGCCTATTGACACAAAGAGTCTCGTTAGATTTCACCAGTCGTCTCTATCAATACTTCTCCATTCATCATCAACTTCACGCTTCATAGTCCTCAGCCATGTAGGCCTGGGTCCTCCAACTCTTCTAGTGCCTTGTGGAGCCCAGCTGAACTAATCTCTCTTGGAGAGTGCGAAGAGCATGCCCAAACCATGTCCATCTACCCCCTCATCATGATCTCATCCACATATGGCACTCGTGAATCTCTCTTATAGTTTCATTTCTAATCCTGTCCTGTCATTTAACTCCCAATATCCTTCTGAGGCCTTTGTTCTCAAATCTACTAAATCTATTGGAGATTGTTTCATAGTTATACCATGACTCATGTCCATATATATATATATATATATATATATATATATATATATATATATATATATATATATAATGTGTGTGTGTGAGAGAGAGAGAGAGAGAGAGAGAGAGAGAGAGAGAGAGAGAGAGAATAAACAATATTTGTGGATTCGCTTTCTGCCACGAAATCTAGAGCTGTTTTTATTCATATTCAAAGTTTGTATTAACATTTTTCTAAGAGTGAAGGATATCCAGATCTTGATTAGTCGCCATGAGGGTGCGCGTGTGTGTGTGTGTGTTTGCGCGCACGTGCGTGCGTGCGTGTGCGCATATCTATCTAGATATTTAGCAGTCATTTTTGACGGGTCTCGTACACTAGTATAATATAATACCAAAATGTTGTGTGGTTGGCAATGACTTATTTGAGCAAGTTTGCGTTTGACTCCTACCTAGGAATGAGAATTTTTTTGTCTATTACCTTTTGTATTTCAGGGCTAAAATAATATCAAAATATATTAAGAAAGGGATTAAGTAATAAGCCAAAATACGAATGTCTTGGCTAACAGAGGCTCATAAAATGCCACTGAAATATAAAAACATCAAAGTGTATTTGGATTCACAGTACAGGAAATGACGAACATTAAATGATTGTTTTAGAAGTTTTGTTGTTTAGCAAGTAATAATAATAATAATAATAATAATAATAATAATAATAATAATAATAGTAGTAGTAGTAGTAGTAGTAATAATAATAATAATAATAATAATAATAATAATAATAATAATAATAATAATAATAATAATAATAATAATAATAGTAATAATAATAATAATAATAATAATAATAATAATATTCGAAAGGAAAGATTTCATTTATACTGATTGTAAAAATTTAACCTGTGTACATCGTCAGTCTATTTTCTAATCATTGCATTTCTTATTTAAAACCAACCATAAAGAGATTTGGGGAAATGGATTATGCAATAATTTTATTTTTGATATATGCACATGTCAATATACAAGATATTTTATTTAGATAATTAACTATATATTTTTATCATCAGTCTGTGATAAACTCAAGACCGAAATTGACAAATCGGATGACATATCTGGAAAAGTTAATGAAAGATGAAGTTATTAAATTTGGTCTTCTCAAAAATTTAAGAGAAGTCAGTCGTGCTCAGATGTGTAAAATTCGACAAATCTTCGACAATTCTTTAAATCTCTGCAGTTTGAAATAATCTGACATTATTAATTCCTCAAGAACTCGTAGATCTTGGAAAAATAGATCGATGCAAGCTGTTATTTCCTCTCTCTCTCTCTCTCTCTCTCTCTCTCTCTCTCTCTCTCTCTCTCTCTCTCTCTCTCTCTCTCTCTTCTCTCTCTCTCTCTCTCTCTCTATATATATATATATATATTTTTGGGCTCAAGCCATGTCGTCCTGATGGAAGTTACTATAGGGTAGCTTCCTAGGGTATATTACAACTACGGCGATATTCCCAGAGAATTTACCTTAAGGTACCAGAATTCTAACTCCTGGAGCGAGTATCCCTCGTGAAAGGGATATCGCGACATATCAGAGGACGTATTCTTGACACGCCACATGGCAATCTGCACCCCGAATAGAGAATTCGTATCGCAGGGGGCAATTGGCAAGAAACGAATTCGGGAAAGAAAAAGGGGGAGCCGCTCCCAAGGCTCCCTATCTCCCGTTTCGTAAGCGTGCCTGGCGCCAATCCTGGCGCCATCTGTATTCCTTTTTGCGTAGCTTAACAACTCTGTGTTTTTTCCTGTGTTTCTCGCAAATCTTGGATTTATTCTGCTTTTCATGGCTTCTCCGTCTTCGTCAGCCTCTGATAAGTTGAGTACCATGTCTTTTATGTATAAATGTAGGCTCTTGGTAAATTTTTGAGTGATTGATAGGATTAATCTTTGTTACAAGAGCCGTAGCCTACCGGAGGCGTCATGGACGCTGTCGCTCGCTAGGTATAAGTTTAGTTAGTCAGAGCGACATTCCCGGTTGTTTTGCTTTAATAAATTTTAGCTATTTAGCATTACATAGGATTTCCTTTCGTGCTTAGTAGTATTTTGGCTAAGTATTCGCCATTCTGGCCTACACTAGGCCATGTAGCCTAGTCGTTTAGTCCTAATACTTCATGCATGATTTTGGGTTTTCCGAGTGTATTAAAATTTTATTGAAGCTTTAGGCTATGTTTTATACATTTAAGATTGTGTGGAATATTTCCAAGATAGTATACGAGTGAGTTTCGGTGATTTAGGTAATCGATTCTCTTGGTGCCTAGGCTAAGTTGCTTATGGAGCCTTAGTATACTTTCTCATACTCCCCGGTTGCTTTCTTTTCTTCGGAGAAGGTCTGCAATCCCTTTCCCTCTGTTTAAGCCTTGGGCTTATCCCTAAGTGGTTTTTTCCGAATTAATTTTCGATAAAACTATACTGGGGTGTTACTGTACCTTCCTGTTCCAGTAAGTCTGGTTCAAAGAGGGACAGAACAACAGAGTTTTTTAGTCTGAGTCTGTGTTTGTCTGGCTTGGGGTAGAGTCTCCCTCGCTGGCCTGACACAGACAAAGGTGGCTTAGCCTCCTTAGGTCACTACCGAAGGTTTCTGTGGATATGATTCCTTCTTTTGTGATCTACCAGGCTAGTCCTTGTTGCTGTTCTCGGGGGAGGATAAGTTTCTTTCCCTGGGAGTGGCAACACCTTCCTTGCTTTGGTGCTCTGGGAGCTGGCAAGTATTGCTGGCCTCCCCCCTTAGATCTCCCTTAGGCTAAGATAAGTTTCTTGGCTGCGGGTGATCCGTCACTAAAGCAAGGTTGGTAGGACCCTCTTTTGTCCCTTCCCCCTCTATCTCCGTAATGGCCTAGCCATTACAGTACTGTACGTCGTTCTACATCTGGACCTAGAATAGGTTAGGATGTGGGATTGACTCAGCCCCTTGCCGGCCGGCAAGGGTCTTATATTTTGAGTGCTGCCCGGACCTCCCTTGGTCCCTCATCCATGCCTGCCTGCAGAGTCAGACGGCATTGGTCAGGAAGCCTGAATTAGATTCTCCCCTTCCTTATATGCACTCTTTCGGATTGCCGGGCTTGGAGGTAGTGTACACTCTTATCCCGTCATCCATTCCGTTTTTCTTCTAGTGCTGTACCCGACCCGGCTGCCGGCCTATGAGGCTGGCAGCCGGGCAGTTGTAGTCCTCTGGTTCTTTTGCTGCCGGCTGGCATCGGTCCTGTACCTTTGCCGGCAGGCTAATGTCAGCCCTTGTCTGCCGGTCGCCAAGAGTGTGGCCGGCAGCCGGGTACTACCTTGTGTAGTGGTCGGTCAGCAGTCATTGCCGACCGACATTGGCTGTTGCCGGCCGGCAGTTACTGCCGGCCGGCACATGCATTTGAACCAGCGTTCTGCCGCCTTATAGCTGTTAAGTAGTATACTTTAAAGCTAGTTATGGTGTGTGCCGGCCGGCACATAACCTCCTATACTGTACCAGTATTCTTCAGTATAACAGATACTGTAAGAAGAAAACTATAGTATGGTTTTTGGTACAGCACTGTGTGTTCTAACACTTTTGTGTTTTCTTGCACAGTCCTTTGCTGTTGCCCTACAGATAGGAAAGTGAGTTCTTTCCTGTCTATTATCCAGGATTTTAAAATCATTGCTTAGGTGTGAGCTCCACCTGTTTCCTTTGGAAACTTTGCATTGGTTACTCTAGAAGAGATTAACCATTTGATTTTATTATCTGGAAGGCTGCAACAATGGGTTGTGAGGGAAACACAAGTGTGTGTCTTTCCTTTCTGAATTGTTATGCTATACTATGCATATCCAGTGATACATAGTTCACTTGATACTCATGGAAATTTCCTCTCTTTACAGGAGGACCTTCCGAAGTGCGGAAATGTTTTCTGCAACGTCCGCAGCAAGAATCTCTGTGGACAAGAGTTTTGTAGGAGACACGCAGCATGCGCTGCCTCCAAGGATGATCTCCAGTATTGGGACCCTCAGGTAAGTACTGTGTGCACTAACCTGATTACTGAGGCCTTTGATTCCCCTAGGACGGCGGAATCAAGGGATATAGCAAGGGAGAAGCTTCGTACCTGGGTAAGGAGCTTCCAAAAGAACACCTTCGGCCCTTATCTTCCAAGTGAGAAGATGAGGGCGTATCTTTTCCCTAAGGCATCAGCTGATGCTGTGATTCCCCAGCCTCAAGAGGAGATCCCCCAAAGTCAGATCCAGGTGGATGCTGAAGTCGCGGTCGCGATGCAAGACATTCAGTTAGATGACAGGATGTCTGACGTGGACGAGCGTTTGGAAGAAGACCTCCTGGTAGAAGGCCAGGATGAAGTTCAAGCCCCGGACGTCGTAGAGGAAGAGGTCGACGAGGTGTCGGCTACTCCGGTTCAGATTCCGGAGCCTATTCCCTCAACATCGGCCGGTCTCCCAGTAGAGCTGGGACAGGCCCTCTCTTCTATTGTTAGAATGATCCAACAAATGCAGAAGGAGAATCAGGAGAAGGCGGCTGCAATGGAACTGCGGATGCAGAGCCTTGCAGAATCCCATGGGCCCCAGAAAAGGCTCAATGTGAAAGACCTTCCCTTGTGCTCAGATGCTAAACCATGTGTCCGGCTGAGGAAGGAACCAGCTTCAAAGGAGGAGACAGAGCCGAAGGAGGTCATAGTGAATACTAAGGCTCAAGCTCTGCTTTCATCCTCGTTGAAAGAGAGGGGCTTCTCTAACTCAAAAGTAGCTGCATTGAGCAAGAAGCTCCCTTCCTTTGTGTCCTCTCCTGCTAGAGCCTTCCCCTTTTTACAGAAAGGGTTTGCGGCTGTACTAAAAGCAGTCGAGGCCGACAAGCCTTGCCCCTCCCTAGAGGAGTGTAAACCCTTGTCGCTGGCCCTACCTATGGACCACAAAGACTGGAAGGACGTCCATCTTACGTTCTCAGTTGGGAAGTTGGAGGCTGATATCGCCGGACGTCAGTTCGGCGAGGACCTCCCTAAGCTGTCTGACT
Source organism: Palaemon carinicauda (assembly GCF_036898095.1). Classification (NCBI taxonomy): domain Eukaryota; kingdom Metazoa; phylum Arthropoda; class Malacostraca; order Decapoda; family Palaemonidae; genus Palaemon; species Palaemon carinicauda. The sequence continues at coordinate 17,952,698 of NC_090735.1, forward strand.
TTCTCTTGCAGAGAGAGTTCGAGACAAGTGACCCCAAGGTCCATGAAATGTTCATGGTGGTGGCCAAGACTCATCTGGCCACAGTGACGAAGGACCTTTATGGCTTCGTCAAGGCGAGGAGAGCTTGTAGGGAGTTCGTGTTCACCTCGGCTACGGTGAGGCACGAGCCAAGGAAACTAATCTCCTCCAACATTTGGGGCAAAGACCTTTTCCCTACCGATTTGGTCAAAGAAGTAGTTGATAAGGCCGCCTTGGAGAATAGAAACCTTCTCCAGAAGTGGGGCCTGGCTATCAAAAGAAAGTCTTCCCCGGATGAAGGTCCTCAACCAAAGAGGAAGACTATGAGGACTAGGCTACCGTCTCGGCCAGCCAAGCCTTTTAGACAGCAACTGCAATTGCCATTGCCTCCAGTGCCCCAGATCGTGGCACAAACCCTGACCACTTTTCAGTGGGTACCCCAGGCCGTGTCGACACAGTCCACGGCATTCACCCCATCGTTCGAAGGGCAGTCTACTTCCTTTCGAGCAAAGCCTAGAGGGGCAGCCAGAGGCTCGTCTGGGCGCCCCTCAAGGGGAAGGGGATTCAAGGGTGGTCGTGGTCAGGGAGGCAAGACCTCGGGACGGCAGTCCAAGTGGGATGATACCGGTAGGAGGGAGACTTCTGAAATTTCGGGATCGGTGGACCTTCGATCCCTGGGCCTACAGCCTACTCAAGAATGGACTGGGCTGGAGCTGGTACAGCACTCCACCCCCGGGCCTTCGGGTTTTTCAACACTCCACCCCCGTTCTGGAGGAGTACGTTCAAGAACTGTTGGAGAAAAATGTGATCCGAAAGGTGAAGTCCATCAAATTCCAAGGGAGGCTGTTTTGTGTTCCCAAGGAAGACTCGGAAAAGCTCAGAGTCATTCTGGACTTGTCGCCACTCAACAAGTTCATAGTGTATTACAAATTCAAGATGCTAACACTGCAACACATAAGGACCTTACTGCCCAAGAGGGCATATTCCGTCTCTATAGACCTGTCAGACGCCTATTGGCACATTCCAATCAACCGTCGACTCTCCACCTACCTAGGGTTCAGGCTACAACGAAGACTATACGCCTTCAGAGCCATGCCATTCGGGCTAAACATAGCCCCAAGGATTTTTACGAAGCTTGCGAGCGTAGCTCTCAAACAATTACGCCTAAAGGGAATTCAGGTAGTAGCCTACCTGGACGACTGGTTGGTGTGGGCAGCATCCGAGACAGAATGCTTGCAAGCTTCCAGTCAAGTGATCTAGTTCCTACAGTACCTAGGTTTCAAGATCAACAGATTAAAGCCTCGACTTTCTCCATCTCAAAAGTTCCAGTGGCTGGGAATCCACTGGGACCTTTTGTCACACCGTTTCTCCATCCCGGCGAAGAAAAGGAAGGAGATAGCGGGTTCTGTCAAGAGACTTCTAGATTCCGAAAGGATATCAAGACGCGAACAAGAGAGGGTACTGAGCTCTCTCCAGTTTGCTTCGGTGACAGACCCAGTGCTAAGAGCACAGCTAAAGAATGCAACCGGAGTTTGGAGAAGTTATGCATCAATCGTGCGAAGAGATCTGAGAAGACCAGTTCCGCTTCGGCTACGTACTCTTCTCAGGCCTTGGTCCCAAGCCAGACTTCTAAAGTAGTCGGTTCTTCTTCAGCCACCTCCCCCTTCGGTGACGATTCACTCAGACGCCTCGAAGGAGGGATGGGGAGGTCACTCTCATCGGAAAAAAGTCCAGGGGACTTGGTCCAAGCTATTCAAGACCTTTCACATAAACTTTCTAGAAGCTATGGCAGTGCTCCTTACCTTAAAGAAAGTTTCCCCGCATCACTCGATCCACATAAGGTTGGTGATAGACAGCGAGGTAGTTGTGAGATGCTTGAATCAACAAGGATCGAGGTCACCACCTCTCAACCTGGTGATGTTGGCCATCTTCCGATTTGCGGAAAAGAAGAAGTGGTACCTGTCGGCAGTTCACCTTCAAGGAGTCCGCAATGTGACAGTGGACGCTCTATCCAGGTTCACACCGATAGAGTTGGAATGATCCGTAGACGCAGGATCATTCTCCTTCATTCTGAATCAAGTCCCAGAACTGCAGATAGACCTCTTTGCGTCGAAAGACAACAAGAAGTTGCCCCTGTACGTGTCCCCGTACGAGGACCCCTTAGCGGAAGCAGTGGACGTGATGTCCCTCAACTGGAACAGAGGGTCCAGGATTTATCTGTTCCCTCCTCACAACCTTCTGTTGAGGGTCCTCAACAAACTGAGATCCTTCAAGGAGGTAGCGGCAATAGTAGCCCACAAGTGGCCGAACAGCGTGTGATTCCCCCTGGCATTGGAACTACAGCTGAAGTTTGTACCGCTACCAGATCCAGTTCTGACCCAGCGAGTCCAGAAGTCGACTGTCTGCGCTTCATTACAGAAAACCCGGACCCTGCAGCTCATGATTTTCTCTCCCTAGCGGTGAGAAAGCGTTTTGGGATTTCGAAAGCCAGCATAGACTTCCTAGAGGAATATAAGTGCAAATCTACTAGAAGGCAATATGAGTCATCTTGGAGAAAATGGGTGGCCTTTGTCAAGGCGAAGAATCTGCAGGAGATCTCGACAGACTTCTGCTTATCTTTCTTCATCCACCTCCATGGTCAAGGATTGGCAGCTAACACGATTTCAGCGTGTAAGTCTGCTTTAACAAGACCCATTCTATATGCCTTCCAGGTCGACCTAGGTAACGAGTTCTTTAATAAAGTTTCGAAAGCCTGCGCTAGGCTCAGACCTTCAGCACCTCCAAAGGCCATTTCATGGTCTTTAGACAAAGTTCTTCATTTCGCTTCTCTGTTGTGCAATGAAGAGTGTGCGTTAAAGGATTTGACACAAAAAGTTATTTTCCTATTTGCACTCGCGTCCGGGGCCAGGGTTAGTGAGATTGTAGCCCTCTCGAGAGAGGCAGGTCGTGTTCAGTTCCTGGATGGGGGAGAACTGAACCTGTTTCCGGATCCTATGTTTCTCGCCAAGAATGAGTTACCCACCAACAGGTGGGGTCCCTGGAGAATCTGCCCTCTGAAAGAAGATGCATCTCTATGTCCAGTAGAATGCCTAAAGGTCTATCTTCATAGAACTTCAGACTTCAAGGGTGGTCAACTATTCAGGGGAGAAATATCAGGCTCAAATTTATCTCTGATTCAACTCAGAGCGAAAATCACATATTTTATTCGCAGAGCGGATCCTGACAGTACACCCGCAGGTCACGATCCGAGGAAAGTTGCCTCATCCTTAAATTTCTTTAATTGTATGGATTTTGAACATCTCCGTTCATACACTGGCTGGAAGTCTTCCAGAGTGTTCTTTCGCCACTATGCGAAGCAAGTAGAGGAACTAAAGAGATCTGTGGTAGCAGTGGGTCGCGTCGTTAACCCTACTGTTTAACTCTGCGAGGAACAGTGGTTTTAATTGGGACGATTAATTCCAGGGTGAGTGTGTAGTTACATACCGTACTACAAACTAAGTGAGGGCACTGAGTTGCCTATGTAGACTGTTCCTTTTACAAAGGTGAACCTAGCATAAGTGCAGACATGTGTGCCGAGGGTTTCTAACGCTAATGTCATTGATTTGTAATACAGACTTTTATGACTTTGATACCTCGGTATCTTAAAAGTGGCATTTAATGTGTTTTCTTTCAGATAAACAAGTTCTGTTTACTATCATACTTATGCTTAAAGTTTTGGGTTATCCTCTTCTTATATATATATATATATATATAATTGTGGTTAACCTGTCTGCTTATTGTCTGTCAATGAACTTGTTCTTGAAAACCTTGCGTCTCCTTCACCTGTGTCAATTTATTGGTATAATTGAGCATTCTCTATGTACCTTATCTGGGATAATTCTAATAGAATTGTTCCTTTATGCAAGCTATGTTGCATTGGTTTATGCTTTCCCTTAACGGAAGGACCCCGTCCCATAAGGGGACGATGGCGGTTTTACTAGTTTCCTCCTATGCGGATATAAACCTTTGTCCAATACAAGTATTGTGCGGAGAACTGGTCGATATTTCATATTGACGCAGTGGTTCTTTACAAACTATGCTTTACTTAATATAGGGCGAGACCACTATATTAGCTTGCCTGGTATTCATACATAGGTATATGTACTCTTCGAGACTTTTCCAGAGTCTAGTAGGACTCTTCCCTGTAGGGGGCAGGAAGCTCTAACATAGTTTATAGTTAGTTGAAAAGATGTATAACGGTAACATCTTAGGTCTCTAGGTCTAGTCGACCGGGAAAAATTACATCCGGGGAGTACGGCACGTTCTGAGAATCCACAGATACAGTAATGCTCTGGTATACTTCCATCAGGACGACATGGCTTGAGCCCAAAAAACGGATTTTGAGCGAAGCGAAAAATCTATTTTTGGGTGAGATGGCCATGTCGTCCTGATGGACCCGCCCTTGCCTTTCTAAGAAAGGGCTGTAGGACCCCTCCCTACATACAGTATCTGTAGCACCTCGTGTACGCTACAAGGAATACAGATGGCGCCAGGATTGGCGCCAGGCACGCTTACGAAACGGGAGATAGGGAGCCTTGGGAGCGGCTCCCCCTTTTTCTTTCCCGAATTCGTTTCTTGCCAATTGCCCCCTGCGATACGAATTCTCTATTCGGGGCGCAGATTGCCATGTGGCGTGTCAAGAATACGTCCTCTGATATGTCGCGATATCCCTTTCACGAGGGATACTCGCTCCAGGAGTTAGAATTCTGGTACCTTAAGGTAAATTCTCTGGGAATATCGCCGTAGTTGTAATATACCCTAGGAAGCTACCCTATAGGAACTTCCATCAGGATGACATGGCCATCTCACCCAAAAATAGATTTTTCGCTTCGCTCAAAATCCGTTATATATATATATATAACCATAAATATATATATACATATATATATATAATATATATATATATATATATATATATATATATATATATATATATATGCATATATACACCTATATCTGTCTATATATATATATATATATATATATATATATATATATATATATGTATATATGTATCCATGTGTATATATATATATATATATATATATATATATATATATATATATATATACATATATATATATGTATATATACTTTTACTTTACTTACTTTTACAGGTTTATTTCTCTCCCTTCATCAGACACTAAAAGTCTGTTCAGGCGGGCCTTGGTGTGTGAAAAATAATTTCTTTCCAGTTAATTATTTTGCTCTGTATCTTATCAGTTATTTCGCTAGCATTTGTATTCAGGCTTAATAGTTTTCAGGTCACTATTATAACACTTCCTAAAAAGATAAGTTTTCAGGTTTTTCTTGAAAGCTGCCACATTTTTGCTATTCTTGACGTCAAGTGGAAAGTTGCTGAAGAGTCTCGGTTTAGCATAACTAAACGTTCTTCCTCCTATTGCATGATTCACAATAATTTCGAGTAGTCCATGTGGGTCATCGGCATGTCTAACTCTTACCGTAGCGCTGGTAGCTTGAGGGTAGGGGACCAAGCAATCACGAAGATATTTAGGCTTATTACTTGTAAGTGCTTTGTGAGTCAACAAGCAAATCTTAAATTCAATTCTAGCCTTAATAGGTAACCAGTGTAGATCGATCAATGCAGGAGTTATTCACCCCCGTAGTTTAATGCCTTTTATCAGTCTAGCCGCCTGGTTTTGCACATTTTGAAGCTTTCTTAGTAGTGTATTGGGCAATTTATAGTACAGAGAATTGCAATAATCAAGTCTTGATATTACGTGACTCATCACTAAAGTTTTTGTACTGCCCTCTGTTAAATATTTTCTAATAAATGCTATGTTTCTCAGGTGATAGTTACACACTTTCACTGTGTTCACTATTTGGTCCCTCATTGACAAATTACAATCTATCAGTACACCCAAATTTTTCACAACAGGCATAATCCCAACATCAGCGTCACCAGTTTTTATACTTTGAAATAACTGGTAATTCTTCAAAGCCACCTTTGTGCCAAAAAACACATTCTGTTTTATCATCATTTAATTTAAGCTTTTTCATCTGCATCCAGTCATAACTTGGATTATGCTCTCACTCAAGCTCGGTATTTTCTTGTAATATCTGCAACCCCACCATCCTTGTGAACTAACAGTGGGGGCTTAGGGGAGCCTATAGGTCTACCAACTGAGTGATCAGCAGCCATTGCCTGGCTACTCCTGGGTCCTGGCTTGGGTGGAGAAGGAGCTTTGGCACTGATCGTACGT
>NC_090735.1:17963978-17971478 GCF_036898095.1 Palaemon carinicauda
AGTTTGTTTAGATAACCAATATCCTTTCAGTGTAGCTTTTTTTGAGCTAAAGAACAAGGCTTTTATAAGAATAGGTTTTATTCAGTTTGTTTTGTCTATGTTTATTCGTTTGTTTTCTTGCTTGCTGGATTAAATGATTTTCCATAATTTATCCCCCGAGATAATGAACATTTCAGGAAACGCAGCCAAGTATCTTTACCATCCTGAAAAGTAAATAAGTGAATTAATAGATATATAGAAAAATAAGGAAATAAATGAAAAAGCCTCTCTATCTTAATGCTGTTACTGTTCTTAAAATATTTCATTTTAATTGTTAATTACTTCTCTTGTAGTTTCGTTATTTCCTTTCCTCACTGGTCTGTTTTCTCTGCTGGAGCCCTTTGGGCTTATAGCATCCTGCTTTTCCAAATAGGGTTATAGCTTAGCAAGTAAGTAAGTAATAATAATAATAATAATAATAATAATAATAATAATAATAATAATAATAATAACGAAACATTTGCAACGGATAGGTGACTCTTCAGCATGCAAACCATATAACGTGGTTTAAGGTTTAAAGTTTTAAAGGTTTAAAGGCCAATAATGAGTGGCAGAGGCAAGGGACCGTGACAAAGTCCTAGAGACTGACCATATATACTATGATCAGCGCCCAAGCACCTTCTCTCCGCAAGATTGGACTAGGGAGGGTCCTGCAATGGCTGCTGATGACTCAGCAGATAGACATATAGGCTCCGCCAAAGCCCACAGCCTTAGCTCACACCGATGGTGAGGTTACAGACAATAAGAAACTATCGAGCTTGAGCGTAACTCGCACGCCAGTCCAGCATATCGCCAGGCAGGGACGTTTCCAATAGTCCACCATAACCCCGAGAGGAATGAATATATGAAATTAAAATGGAAATCGTTACAGAAAGAGAATTTGGTTAACAAAGGAAATGGATTTTATTTATTTATTTTTTTTTTTTAACTGAAGCGAACCTTGCACGCATCTAAATCCGGTACTGTGAATACAAAGTTTTTTTTTTTTTATTTATTTATTTAGCTTTGAAACGCCCTCGTATTGTAAAGGGTTTAAAGCATTGTCAAATAAATATCTATAACGAATATTCTCGACTCCGTTTTGTCTTCCCCGTTATTTAATCTTGCGTTTTATTTTCTTTATTATTTTTTTTTTACTTTTTTTCTAGCACGATATGTGTTGTAGAAATCGCTAATTTTATTAATATCACTTGAAAAGCAAGGTATACAAATTGTTAAAGTTTTAAAACAACTAAATGAACAACTAAACTACATTCCCTTTGTCTAATTATTTAATTATTCTTCATTTTTTATAATTTTTCATAACACATTTATCATTCATTTTACAAGACTGGTATACGGTTGATGTTCTGTAACTGTTTTCAAGCCTAGTCATCGTAAAATATTGTGACCTGTAGGAAAAGTATATAATTTCATTAAAAAAAAAAAAAAAAAAAAAAAATCTTGAGTCGTAATTTCTTATTAATCGTAAGTAATGAGATGGGAAGTTACCAGTTTTGCTTTTAATTTACTGTAGGAATATTAATTAGAGCCAATCCTTTGAGGGCATAAAGTAATCTTTTATTCCATAAGGCTTTTTACGGTTCACATCTGGAAACTTTTATAATAAGGAGCAGTGCAGAGAAATTGCAGCAACTGGTAGAAGAGAATTAAAAGGTTTCTATGAAGTTAAAGTTTGTTAAATTGCTTTAATTATATTTTTTTTGATAAGCTTACGACAGGGAAAAACTAGAAAAAAAATTTCATGTAGTGTTTCCTATCAAAAATCTATACGGTGGTTTTAAGATATCTAATTTCCAAATTTCTATCAAAAGGGTGATTGGAGGTATATCTTTTATGAAGACTCGTTTCCAAGCTTTTCTTCATATATAAGGAAATGAATCTTAGCCTCCAAATATTATCTTAGATAGACCTGTTTGTTTAGTTAATGAAAGTTTTTCCTTTGGTTTTTAACTTTACAAAATAAATAGAATTATTGATTCATTTGTGGATAAAAAATAAATGCAACCACTCAAGTCAACTTATACCTTGTGAATATATATATATATATATATATATATATATATATATATATATATATAACGACAAAATAACGTTTCTAGTCCACTGCAGGACAAAGGCCTCAGACATGTCCTTATTCATGTCTGGGGTTTGACCAATTTTCATCACTACCTTGGCCAGTGTGGATTGGTGATGGCAAGACAATTTAGTCTGATTGTTCACAGCAAACCAATCTAGTATATATATATATATATATATATATATATATATATATATATATATATGTATGTGTGTGTGTGTATGTATGTATGTATGTATATATATATATATATATATATATATATATATATATATATATTATATATACATATATGTGTATATATACATTTAAATTTGTTAATATGATTCCCTGTTACACAGTTATATAAATAGATAACAAACAAACAGTTATTGAAAATATAAAATATCAGTACTAATAAAATAGAAAACAGTAGTCAGAGAAGAGTCACATTTTTTATAACTAGTTATCTAACAAAGATTTTATACTGTAACAGTTTGATCGAATCCCTTGCGGACTTAATCCTCGTATTTAAAATTTCGGATTTACAAGGATCTCTTCAATAAAAAGCTATTTCCATTGTTTTGCAAAAGCCTCTTTGGTTCATGGTCTCCTTTTTTTTTTTATATATTCATCCAGGCAATCCGGAGAGACCGCCTGGGATTCTTTGCCTGTTAGTAACGCTTCGGTTGGAGATATTACTGGTTTCGTTTGGGATGGTGTCTTTGTATTTCTTTAGTTAAAAATCTAAAAATAAATTTAGTTTAGTCGTTATAATTTTTTCCTTTATAGCTTATTATTCATTATAATTTTTTCCTTTATAGTTTATTATTCATTATAATTTTTTCCTTTATAGTTTATTATTCATTATAATTATTTCCTTTATCTTTTTATTCATTGTTCATTTTCGTTGGTGGTTCTATGTTTTGATCAAATTATATATTTGTAGCCAAAATATTTGATTTTGGATGGTGTCTTTGTATTTCTTTGATTAGCAATCAATACTTTTTTAGCTTATTCATTATATTTCTTCTTTCTTTCTTTTTATTCATTATTCATTTTCGTTGGTGATTCCATGTTTTGATAAAATAATATATTTGTAGCCAAAAGGTTTGGTTTTGGATGGTGTCTTTGTATTTCTTTGGTTGTCAAGCAATATGTATTTATTTCTCAGTTAATATTTTTTTAGTTTATTCATTATAGTCTTTTCAATCTTTATTGTTTTATTCATTAGTCATTTTCGTCGGTGTTCGTTTTGTTTGTAACCAAAATGAACAGGTATTTATTTGGTTGTCAATCAATATGTGTTTATGTATTTGTTTGTTTATTTTTTCTTAGTTTATTCACTTATCAATTTTTTTTATTGGTTTGTTTACCTTATTAGCTTATTCATGTATCATTTGTGCCGGGTGGGGGGGGGTGTTCTTTATCTTCTTATTCATTAATTATTTTCGTAACTTTGTATTTCTTTGGTTAATAATCAATATGTGTTTATTGTTTTGTTTATGTATTTTTTAGTTTATTTACGTATCATGATTTTTCGATCTTTATTTGTTTAACTGTTATTTATTTTCGTCGGAGATTCCATGTTTTAATCAGTTTGGATGTTCGTAAACAAATTGTGTATGAATGACTTATGTCAATTGAATTCACCAAGTTACTTGTTAGTCAAATCTGTCAGATTTAGAATTTCCCTTGCTTCTGTTTCATGTACGTCTGTTTTCTAGTATTTTTTCCTTATCCTTTTATATAACTTCTTATTTTAGAAGAGTTATTTACATCCAATTAACTCAGGACGACACTTCTTCCAAATTCTTCCATTTATCTTTGAAAAAAAAAATTTCTTTTTTTTTCTTTTTTTTGCTTTTCTTTTTTCAAACTAAATTCTTCTGTTATTTTACTGCGTGTCCTGCGGCGTCAGTAGATCTCAAGATGTTGGCACAAGAGGCTTTAAAAACAGATCGTCTTCAAGTTTTCTCTTACCAAAGAAACTGTGCCTTTTTTTCTCCCATTGTTTATTAATCTTTCTATTTTGGTACTTTACTTCTTTTTACCTCCCCCAACGAACTTGGGAGGAGGTTATATTTTCGCCCTGGTTTGTACGTATGTCCTTTTGTTTGCTTGTTTGTCTGTTTGTTTGTGAACAACTTCCTGGCCACAATTTTACTTAGAGTAGTGAAACTTTCAGGGATTAATTGTTATGTTGAGACGTGGATGTGATTCAAGTTTGAAATCCTAGTTCAAAGGTCAAGGTCGATCAAAAGGTCGACCGAAATAAGCTGCCGTGATGGAGGTCTGCACTCAGTGCTTTTCTAGTGTCAAGATGAAATTCTGTGTATTCATAGATACAGACAATTACTTACATATTTTCCCTTTACTTCCTATGAACAGTCATTAACTTCTATATTTCTACTTTCACTTCTGCATATTTATGTAATAGGCATTCACTTTGACATTTCAATTCTAACTTCTATTTTTATGTCTTCCCTTTGATCTGCACTTCCACAGAGAGCACTTAATTTTGGCATAATATTATCATGTACAGTTGCACACAGGAATTTCTGGCACACTTCGCTGTGAGGAAGTACACCCTTTTACACCACACCTGCGTGGTGAGTTCCTTTGTGTAGCCCTACCCACAGTCTCCACCATTTTCCCCTACACTATCTGTTTGCTTACTCACTGCGCAGTAAGGGTGTGACAGGATGCATTCCTCAGGTGCCAAGAATTTCTGTGTCCAACAGTACACGTCATAAGTAATAATAATTAATAATATACTCAGCATGGGAGACGATTTTTAGGCAATAAAAAGTTGTTGGTTCAACTTATGTTCAGATATAAAGTATAGAGACAAAATGAAAAAAAAAAATCCATGAAATCCTCTTGATAGAATTATCAATGTAAACTTGTGAGTGCGAATTTAGTCACGCGTTCCTCCTGCATTTTGGCCTTTCACCAATTTGCAGAACATAGAGAGAGAGAGAGAGAGAGAGAGAGAGAGAGAGAGAGAGAGAGAGAGAGAGAGAGAGAGAGAGAGAGGGGGGGGGCAACTAAGCGGAAGGAAAGCTGTTAGTTTTGTTTCTTTGATGCATCTTTTTCACTTTTATTTTTATTTTTTTTTTCATCATCACTCCTTCGATCATAGTTGCTTAATCAAGGCAATAGAAAAATCATGTTATAACGATATTTGTCTTATATTTGGTTAATTGGAATGCAATTATACCCTATAAATTTAATCACAATTCAACGCCATTGGATGACTCGTAAACGTTCTATTTTGAACCTGTTAATTTGCGATTTTTATTTATCACTGTATTCGTAAACATATGATAACAATTTAATGTTCACCATACTTGTTCTCTAAGATCATGCAGTCCAAAAATAAGTATTCTCATAATCAACTACATCTCATTTTTTCTCTTTATTTGATATACTATGTGGAAAGGAATTTGCGCTTACTATCATATTTGTTGTTGATATATTATTCAAGAGATGATTCCCATCTACATTTATTCATTGTATATATATATATATATATATATATATATATATATATATATATATATATATTTATATGTGTATATATATATGTATATATATACATATGTATATACATATGTCTATATATATATATATATATATATGTATATGTATATATATATACATATATATACACAAATAAATATATGTATATATGTATATATATATATATATATATATATATATATATTTATATATATATATATATATATATATATATATATATATCCACAAGTCGTTAATGTATAGGTATATGCCATCATTTATGTTAAAAAAAAGACAGCCCAGGAGAGAGAGAGAGAGAGAGAGAGAGAGAGAGAGAGAGAGAGAGAGAGAGAGAGAGAGAGAGAGAGAGAGAGAGAGAGAGTTACTTTCTAAAATTACTCTTTTCACTAAAGAGAGGATTGCCATTCAAATTTGCAGACTTTCGGAAAATTCACCGTCCACCATATATCAGAATTTCATATCCGTGTTTCATTCTCTCACTGCATAATACTCCAAGATTGAATTACATCTCTGGTAATACATTTACTGACCCATTCGGAAGAGTATAAGCATTTTACATGGAAATTTATTACATTAAATCTCTCTTATTTTCATCGGCAGGGATAATGACTATATTCCAAATACATTTTTAAACAGAAAAGCTTTTTTCCCTAATATGATAAACTCGATAGTACACTCGGTTATTTGTATGTTATTATTGTTAGCACCGTTATGTACTGCACGTATCTCACACACGATCGTACACTGTAGCGGTATTTCACTAATTGTGCAAGGTGGATGCAACTAACTTTTTTTCAACGGGTCATGAGTTTATGTACAATCCGTTCCGAGCTAGAACGTCACGAAATTCAAACAAAATAATTCATGACCAGGCAGGCTTAAACATGTTGTTATCAGTGCGAGGGAAAGAGCTATATATACAAAATACAGAAATACCGTTACAGTGTACAAGCATGTGTGAAACACGTGCAGTACAGATAACTATTTGCCTGTATGTCATATATGCTTACAGTGTCATAGCACTGGGTTTTATAGACATATCAATGATTATATAGATTAATGCAAGGATAAATGAAACTGTAATTAATGCAAATATATTTTTATAACTCTTCATTAACTGTAGTGATAGATAAACCAATAATGAAAAATGAGTGCAAAGCTCTTTACCAATTAACTCCTGATTACGGCAGTGCAAATTAATTTCAAAAGATTAATTCCCCGCAGGTTGATATCATAGTCAACTACGTCTAATTTCAAGCTACTAAAGTCATATTTGTTACTTGGTAAAATTCCAAATAATTGAGCACTTACTGAAATTGTTTTAATGGCTGTAGATTACGCAATTCTTTAAGTTGTTAATGAGTGATCATGTTTCTCTTTGGAACAATTTTGATCGTGTTTTGAGATTGAATTTAGGTTTAATTTTCATTATTATTAAATAGTTTAGGTTTAATTTTCATTATTATTAAATCGTTTAGGTTTAATTTTCATTATTATTAAATCGAGGAAGAACTGAAGAAATAAAATATGCCAAAGTTTCTTGTCCATTAAATTTGGATTTAATTTTCCATCATCAGGAAATTTAGGAAGAGCTCCAAAGCTAAAAAGCGTCAGTGCATCTCATCTATCTTCGAGTAACGTACGCGTATTAGAGGTAAGGTAAATAATGACTACAAATTAGGTCGTAATTTAATGTTTCATTTCTTCTTCTTTCCCACCGTCATCCCTACATTAAAGGGTTAGTTGCCAATGCGATAGCATCAGGCATAATTTATAATTTGGCAATGGGCCTCGCAGTCATAGACCCCAGTTTCATTTAAGTTTTGATAAAAAAAAAATAAATAAACAAATAAAAT
>NC_090735.1:17976478-18006478 GCF_036898095.1 Palaemon carinicauda
ACACACACATATATATATATATATAGATATATATATATATATATATATGATTATATATAATATGATATACAGTATGTATATATACAGTAAATATATATACATATAAGCATATATATAAATACTTTGAGATAATGTGAGTCTCGGGGTTAAAATAAAATACTGCATTGTTTATCCTAATAATTTTGAATAGTCTTCCATGTGCTTAGTATGAAAGGATTGTCTCCCCAACTATCCTTTACAGAAGTAAAGTCGGGAGTTGGAGTGCAGATGACAGATATAGCAAGGTTAAAGCTGTAGAAATGAACTGCTTGCATAGTAAATGTCGTTTAAGAAGATTTGAATGGCTGAGAAATACGGAGATATGTTGCAGGAGTGGTATTAAGATGATTGCTTTTGATTGTTAGATCTATTTACGAGGAGAGGAAGATTTAGATAGCTAGATGATTGACATAGAATATCGATAGGGATGCTTGATAGGGGTGTTTGACACGTCGTGTCTATGGTGCTCGATGCACTATTGATAACCCCTGTGTTTGTGCCTGAAGCGACCAATGTTATGGGAATTCTAATGCGCAAATCGTTTGCGCATGATGGTGTACTTAGAGGATGATGTGGCACTCAATGACCGGTACCTAGATTTTTATCTGGAGACACTTCTGTTAGCGATATCTAAATGTGTATGATTAAATATACATACATATATATATATATATATATATATATATATATATATATATACATATATATGTTTATATTTATATTATGTATATATATATATATATATATATATATATATATATTTATATTATATATATACATATATGACTGGATGTATGTAAAGTATATACATATATACAGTATATATATATATATATATATACATACATATATATATATATATATATATATATGTATATGCATATATTTATATATATGTATATATATATATATATATATATATATATGTATATGCATATATTTATATATGTATATATATACATATATATACGTATATATATACATATATATACATACATATATGTATATGTATATATATACATATATATATATATATATATATATATATATATATATATATATATATATATACTAGGAGTGTATACATATATAGCCAGCAGTCTGACACCATATACACTGATATTCAAATAACAGCAAATCACACTTCCCACACCTCCCATAAGTGAAAATACTGAAAATGGAATATCTACATTTCAAACGAGCATCAGTTTTATTTTAACACTTCATATGCATGGATTTATTCCCCTGAGATACTAAATCCTGGAATCTTTCCGATTAGAAATATATATTTGATGAACCGTAAATATAAATCCCAATTGTTCTTAGTCGAAATTTTTGTAGCCAGATAATTTGTTCAGGTTTTTTTTTTTTCATTAGTATACGTTATATCGTCTTTATCTTACTATGATCTATTTTTATTGTATGTATATATATACATGCATGCAGATGTAAGCATATGCACATATATGCATAAGTTTATATGCGTTAATATATATATATATATATATATATATATATATATATATATATATATATATATATATATATATATATATATATATATATATATGTATGTATATATATATATATATATATATATATATATATATATGTATGTATATATATATATATATATATATGTATATATATAATAATAATAATAATAATAATAATAATAATAATAATAATAATAATAATAATAATAATAATACTGTAATAATAATAATAATAAAACTCCCTCCGAACATTGAGTAAGATGCACATCGTTACAGAAACATAACAATTTAAGTGAACATCTGTTTAATGCTCTGACTAATATACAGGTAAATATCATCGCCAAAAAACTAATTATTAGAGAATTTTATAAGACATGTAAAATGTACGAAGGATTTATTATAACTTGTTTAGTTTGTTTAATGGTATTTTTTCAAAAATTGTCAACGCACTTTTGATGAATTTCATATTCATACTACAAAATAAATTTGGTAAATATTGTACAAGCTTTAATTAAACTTTCAGATTATCATGATATCCTGGGTAAATACATTTAATTTAGATCTATATCTGATTTTGAAGATTCATTTTCTTTCTCAAAAGCAATTTTGTACAATTATGAAAAATTAAAATCTACTAAATACAAATAGGTGATAAGTGATTATACCTTTGCTTATTGTAAATCGTGTAAAATAACCTTTACGTTATAATTTATTCTATTTGTTCCAATGTAAGGTTAAAGAACGCATCTTTAAGGGTTTAGGGCTGTGGTGGTCCGTTGGTAACGCCCTTGCCTGGTAATCACCAGAATGGGTTCGAGTCCTGCTCAAACTCGTTAGTTTTTTTGATCGCTGCGACCTTACCATCCTTATGTGCTAAGGATGGGTTGTTTGGGGGAGCCCATAGGTCTATCTGCTGAGTCATCAGCAGCCATTGCCTGGCATACCTTGGTCTTAGCTTGGGTGGAGAGGGGGCTTGGGCGTTGATTGTATGTATATGTGGTCATTGCCCCTAGCCTGTGACATTCATGAGTGACCTTTAAACCTTTAAGCGTAATGTTTCTTTCATGCATCATTGCTTTCGAATGCATTCGAAAGTAAGAGTTGCCAGACAGTAACTTTCGAAAAAAAATCACTGAATTCAGGTATCTAGAGTTTTGCTGTATAGAGTAAAAAAAAAAAAAAAAAAAAAAAAAATCCAGTTACTTGTTGAAATAGACTGCCTCTCTGTCGCGGCTTCCTTTTGGGTATTTGACCTGCAGAGGGAAAGGGGAAAATAATCCTTTTTATTCCATGACCTTTGGAAGCGAGCCTAATGGCTTCTTGCCGCGTCGGTCCTATGTTGAAGTTCCCCCTTTTCTTTGTCTCTGCGTCTATTCAAGTATTATAGCCCTGAAGAGTCTCTCTCTCTCTCTCCCTCTCTCTCTCTTGGAGGTGGAAAGATAAATCTCTCTCTCTCTCTCTCTCTCTCTCTCTCTCTCTTAGAGGTGGAAAGATAAATCTCTCTCTCTCTCTCTCTCTCTTAGAGGTGGAAAGATAAATATCTCTCTCTCTCTCTCTCTCTCTCTCTCTCTCTCTCTCTCACTCTCTCTCTCTTGGAGGTGGAAAGAGGTAAATGTATCTCTCTCTCTCTCTCTCTCTTGGAGGTGGAAAGAGATAAATGTATCTCTCTCTCTCTCTCTCTCTCTCTCTCTCTCTCTCTCTCTCTCTCTGAACGCATATTTCACAACTCAATTCACTAGGGAAGAATCAACGACCCTCCCAAACCAGCTATCAAATATGAAGTCCACAACCGTTAGATAGAATCACTTTTGCAATGGATGATGTCAAAAACAAAATAAAAGGACTCAATAAGTCTAAGGCTCCAGGTCCACATGATATTCATCCTAGAGAGGTTATAGAACTAGAGAAGAGATAACCCCACCCTTTGCAAAATGTTCCGAAAGGCAGCCAACGAAAGAAATGCAACCCAAGGATGGAAATCAGGCAATGTTCCTCCAATCTACAAGAAGGGGCCAAAAGAAGATCCTGGCTACTACAGACCTGTGCGTCTAACTTCGGTGGCTTGCAAAATTTTTTAATCAATTATAGTAGATTCTATAGTAGAACATAGAGAAAAATAATCTTTTGATAGACAACCAACATGGTTTTAGACAAGAGAGATGCATTTAAGACAAAAGCAGCGCAATATACATCATATACCTAGACTTTCAAAAGGCTTTTGACAAGTTTTTCATAAATTAATGGTCAAAATTAGAGCACTAGGCATTATTGACGAGCTAGCTGAATGGATCGAAGATTGGCCAACAAACAGAAAACAGAGAATTGAAATCAATTGAAAAGCTTCAGAGTGGGCATCTGTTACAAGTGGAGTACTTCAAGGTTCCGTCCTTGGCTTGTTGCTATTTTTGATCTACATGAACGACATAGATTTATGATTAACTAGTAGAATAGCCATATTTGCTGACGATACTAAATTGGGCATAAATGTTGCAAACTCAGAAGACGTAGAATTTTCTGCCTTAAGAGATGATGTAATGAAGCTAGGAAAATGGTCCAGAAAATGGCAAATGCCTTTCAACTGTGGGAAATGTAAAGTCATACGCATAGGCTATAGTAACCTACAATCAGATTACTTAAGCTTGGTAATGAACTAGAAAGTTTGTACCAAGAGGAAGATATCGGTATTATTATCAGCATGGATTTAAAATTCACCAAACAGAGCATAAAAGTTGAAAATAAAGCACAGAAAGTAATAGGGTACATAAAGAGACAATTTAAATACAGAAACAAAGACTACTACAGCTGTACACATCACTAGTAATACCCCATCTAGAATACGGAGTCCAATTCTGGATTCCAAGTATTCAGAAGGATATAGATAGACTGGAGGCAGTACAAGCTAGGGTCACCAAACTAGTTTCAACACTAAGGCAATTTCGATATAAACGGAGGATGGAACGTTTGAACTTATTTGATCTACATACTCGACGACTAAGGGGACAGTTAATAGAAGCATTCAAAATTCCTAAAGGAATAACAAATGTAAATTACAGCAATCTATTCACGCTTAGCACAAATCAGTCCAAAGGTAACGGATACAAACTGCAATTGAAAAGATACACCACCTCTCAATGTGGCAATTTCTTTACGTGTAAAATAGCAAGTACTTGGAATAGACTTCCAGTGGATGAAGTAAACAGTAACACGGTAAACGAGCTAAAAAATAAGCTTGACAAGATCATAAGAACTCTCTAAATGCTTAAATTAAATGGCTCTACCAAAGAGCAAATGCTAATGGAGTCTCCGCGGATGGACTAAAAAGTCTGAGACATCCAAAATCCTTGTAACTTACACACGCTCTCTCTCTCTCTCTCTCTCTCTCTCTCTCTCTCTCTCTCTCTCTCTCTCTCTCTCTCTCTCTCTCTCTCCTTAAAGAAAAAGTACAAAAGTACTGCTACTTAAAGATTACTATACTTACACCCATTAGGAGCAAATCCGTTTAACTATTTTCAATATTTTATCTGTAACCATTTTAAATCACAAATGTATGAGCACTTAAATCAAGCATGACATGAGTCAAGTGAATTCCAAAGGATGTGCATTACCAAATGGACGTTGCTAGCTTACTTCAGCAGAATTACTTGTTCATTTTTGAGTACCCGAGGCTTTCATGAACAATCGAATCTCCCGGGAATACTTCCGTAACCCGTTCGAATTGAAACGATAATTAAAAAATTATTCCTAATTGTTGCGATAGAGTACCATGAGAGCTAGTTGTAAATGAAAGATCAATACCATCTTTTTATATCCTCTATCTCAAACCATTTTCTTTACGGGCTGTCAACGCAAGAGCCCGTGTCTTACATAAGGTATGGCAATCTAAAACGAACTAATAAAAAACCATTAGAAATCACTCCAGGTCAACGAGAGGGAGGTATTGGATCGGAAAGCTAATTATTGTATCTTTGATTAACGGTTGTGTCATCATAAAACTATTTTGTCTCCTGTGCTCGAGTGGTAGGATTGAATAGCAGATAGTTTACTCTCACTCATGCTGTTAAAGGTTATAAAATGACCTATATCAATGACTGTCTCTCTTTCTTATGATTTGATTCTAAACTTGAAGTGGTGAATGGGTTTGCGCATCGCTATAATTAGCAAAGTTCCGCTAGTCAAGGCCACCCATACTAGGTTGGTGTTTTATGAGCGATCACACTTGAGTCTCTCACCATCACCAATCCACATGGGACAGCGTGGTGGTGAAAACTGGCCAAACTACAGACATGAATATAGACATGTCTGAGACCTTTGCCCTGCATTGGACTAGGAACGGCTGCATTTGTTGTTGTTGTTGTTGTCGTCGTTGTCCTAACCCTGTGTATACTCCACAGTAAGCTGATCCTCTCTTTAAGAAAAGATAATTTTGAATAATAGAAAATGTAAAGCTGACATGTCAGGATTCAGAGTTTGGTCCTTAACAAATCTCGAGTCCCATGTGGATGATACTTATAGGATATTTATTATTTCCATTATTGTTGTAACTGCCTTCAAGGTAATAATGCTGCTTAGAATATAGTCATTACAGATTTGGTTCTAAGTTTAGCTTATTAACACTTACTTTTGAAAATTATTACTTAGTAGATGGATCATTGCAATGTTAAGTTACATACTTGTGCATACTCACGCGCACACATAAACAAACACACACACACATACACACACACATATATATATATATATATATATATATATATATATATATATATATATATATATATATATATATATATAACAGCAGCAACAACAAATGCATCAGTTTCTAGTCCACTGCAGGACTAAAGTCTCAGACATGTCCTTATTCATGTCTGGGTTTTAACCAGTTTTCATCACCACGCTGGCCAACTGCAGATTGCTTATATTATGATATATATATATATATATATATATATATATATATATATATATATATATATATATATATAAAACAACATTAACAACGAATGCTTCCGTTTCCAGTCCATTGCAGGACAAAGGCCTAAGGCAAGTCCTTAATCATGTCTGGGGTTTGGCCAGTTTTCATCACCACACTGGCCAACTGTGGACTGCTATATGTATATATATATGTTATTACACACATCATATTTCTATCCCGAATAGGATATTGTGATGGGCCAAGAGTAGTTTGTGAGTCAAAGGCGAGATGACTGCAACTGAGTAGCTTTATTACAGACACATCGAGTGTATATACACACTAGATGTCGGTAAGAAGGTCACAAAATACAAACATGCTATTTCTTGTCCAACCGGCAACCGGTTCTGTTAACAGTTAACAATGAAATAGGCAGACAGGTTAATACAAGTTACTGTCAGTGCGAGGGGAGAGCGAAGATACAAAGGATAATACATAGGATAATACATACAAAAAAGAGAAATGTCGTTACTATGTACGATCGTGTGACACACGGGTGGTACAATATGTATCTATGCTTGAGTGCTTGTACAATATCCAATGTATACACATGCACGTACATCTACAGAATCAGTTTGAGATAAGTCAAATGCCAAAAATCATACTCAACATCCCCTAAGACATGATGTTGAGGATATTATGAACGAGAACGAGGGCGAATGAATAGGCCCAAAATAGCTTCCCAGTCAGCAGTTGGTAAAGCGAGTCGTCGTAACGGCGCAATCAAGGCTCCAGACGAGATGCCCCCAACATTTCCCAGCAGCTAATTGAGACGAGCTTGTAGGCTGTAAATGGCCTTCTAATTGCCTTATGTCATATGCAGAGGTAGGGGGAGAGAGAGAATGGGGTAAGGAAGATTTAATGTAAGGGAGGAGAGGAAGAAAGGGATGAGGAAAGAAAAAAACATTAGGGGAATGAAGTGAGTTGTTGAGGAAGATGAGAGATAGAGAAAGAAAGAAAGAGGAAGAGAGAGAGGGGAAAGGATTCAAATAACAATATGCATGATTCGTATGCGCAAAGCGTTGAAAGGAAAACCTTTAAACTTCTAATTTTTACATAAGAATCACTTGATATAGACACATTTTTCTAATCAAAAGTCATAATCAAATTTAACATAAATATGTATATATACATATATATATATATATATATATATATATATATATATATGTGTGTGTGTGTTTGTGTGTATATATATATATATATATATTTATACAATATATATATATACAGTATATATATATTTATATATACAGTATATATATATATATATATATATATATATATATGTATATATATATATATATATATATAT
Organism: Palaemon carinicauda; assembly: GCF_036898095.1. Lineage (NCBI taxonomy): Eukaryota > Metazoa > Arthropoda > Malacostraca > Decapoda > Palaemonidae > Palaemon > Palaemon carinicauda. The sequence continues at coordinate 17,984,298 of NC_090735.1, forward strand.
ATATATATATATACTGTATATATAAATGTATATATATATATATATATATATATATATATATATATATATATATATATATATATATATATATATATATATTCTTGTGTGTACACACATGCACACGCAAACACACACATATAAATGTATATATATAATATATGTGTGTGTATGTGTATATATATTTATGTATATATAAATAAAGATAGATAGATATATTTACATATACATATATGTGTGCGTATTTCTGTATTTATGCTTATTAATATAAAGAATCACTCGTTTATCCCACAATTTTATTTGATACAATTAAAGGACAAAATATTTGCCAGAAACATTTCAGCTTTGTTTCCCAAAACACGAAGCAAGATATTGAATTTCAGATATAACAGAGGCTCACATTTCATTTACACTTTTCATATTGGTTCATCTATATTTCATGCAATTTCTAAATGGATGGCGTGACGTGATTGGCTATGGTATCTTCTTTATTGGATTTTTCCTATTTTGCTCAATGTTCTCAATCATTTTGCAATGTCCAGTTGTGTGCACTTATTCACACTAATATATATATATATATATATATATATATATATATATATATATATATATATATATATATATATATATGTATATAATCTTTATATATACATACATATATATATATATATATATATATGTATATAATCTTTATATATACATACATATATAGAAATATGTGTATATATGCTTATATATAAGCGTATATTCATGGGTATACTGTATATATATATATATATATATATATATATATATATATATATATACATATATACAAGTGTGTGTGTGGTCTGTGTTTGTGTACGCATATGTATGTGCATATGCCTGCGTCTTCTATGCAAATAGATAGATAAATAGACCTTCATACATTGCTATGGTTATATTTTAATATTCATTTACCTATAGCAATAAGATTATACATTTTCATACATAGCCAATACAGGACAGAGGCTGCTACATAATGCCAGGGTTAGCTGAAGTGACAGTTCTTCTAGAAACGAATCCTTGTTTATCTTTTATTTGTTTACTTCTGACGATAGTATGATATTATTGTAATTGCTCCTCGGATGTTTATGAAGTGTTTAATAAGAGCCGTTGGATTTATAAAGCTGGGATATAATCCTTTTAGTAAGACTCATAGTTGTATGTTATATAGATGCTTTTATTTATTTTTATTGCAACGCAATGAGGTAAAGTTACCAGTTATTGACCTGAGTTTGGCGAAGTGTTTGTCGACATCCAAACACACACTCACACACACACACACACACACATCCACACATATATATGTATGTGTATATATATATATATATATATATATATATATATATATATATATATATATATATATGTGTGTGTGTGTGTGTGTGTATAGTCTCTACGAATTGTTTCATTTTTGTTTAGAGTAAGATTTTCTTAGAGTATTATCGTTATTTTTCTCCTATTCACATGTCACTAGTATTTAAGTTGTAATTGTTAAATTGAGTATTAAGGTATTGCTAGATATTTTCATCGTGATAATTATTCTCCGTCGTGTATTTCCGTAATTATTACTCTCTCTACTTGCCTTTCTTCAAAGAAGTACCTGTTCTCGTTGTAGATAACCACCTTATCTTGGCTATGGAAGGGGTCATGCAAGGTCCTTAAAATATACTCCGAGTGTCTCTTTAATTCTGCTCCGAGTATATTTAAAGGACCTTGGGGTCAACTACCGAGCTTGAAGCGGGAAGTCGGTTCAGCCTAAGGGTGTGCGCATGCGTGCGGCCTCAGTGTGTAGCGGCAGCTGTTGATGTTCCTGCTGATACTGTTCTTAAGAAATTTTATTTAAATTTTTATTACTTCTCTCGCAGTTTTTTTTATTTATTTGTTTCCTTTCCCCAATGGGTTATTTTGCCATGTTGGAATTCTTGGGCTTATAGCATCTTGCTTTTCCAACTAGGGTTGTAGCTTAGCTAGTTATGATAATAATGATAATTTCAGCGTATTTCAAAAGCCTGCCTGACACTTGCGCGCATTTTTGCCACGCACTGGCACGCATTGATGCGTGCCAGTGCATGACGACCAGTTCACGACACGTTCACGCATAGTTCACGACAAGTTCATGCCACGTTCACGCCATGGCACTAATTGGCACGCCTAGTTCACGACACGTTCACTCATCTTTCCTTATCATTCCGCATCGTTCACGCATCGTTCACGCCAGTTCACGAATTGGCCACTCCATATAAAAACGGGGCTTCTCCAACCCGAGGACATTCTTGGATTGGCTTCGGAAGAGACAACAATGCTTTCTGCCAGAGACACCATTGCATTGAGGAGAAGATACCTATACCTGGCAGCTGCTGTAGCATTTGTTGGAGTGCATCAGAAAAGGCTGGCAAAGGAAAAAGAGAAACAAAAAAACAAGAAAGCATTTGATTTACATATAAATAGCAGACATAAAATATGTACAAGTATTAAGAAAGCATTTTATTTTAACATTGAAAGCAGCAAACATGAAAAGTTTTTAGGCTGTTGATTTTAAGGTAATAGAGAAAAAAGTGTGTTGAAATAAGAAGTCATTTTATTTCTACATTAAAACAGCAAACAGAAAAAATTTGTTTTGCTCTTCATTTTAAGGTAATCAAGAAGAATGAATATGTTGATGAAATAAAACATCATTTTATTTTTACATTCAAACAGCAAACTTAAAAATTTCTTGGGTTTATTTTTCAATTCATTTTTATTTAAAACAAAAGTTTTGGCTCTTGATTGGTAATAGAGGAAAATAAGTGTGTGCATGAAATAAGACATCATTTTTTTTTCACATTAAGACAGCAAATATAAAAATTTATTAGGTTTATTTTTCTTTCCTTTTCATTAATTTTTTCGTTTCCTTTTTGTTTCTCTTCATTATAAAGTTCACGCCACTTCCCGCATCGTTCACTCCTGTTCACGCCAGTTCCCGCATCGTTCACTCCAGTTCACGCCAGTTCGCGCATCGTTCACGACTATTTTTTGCGTGCCAATGCATGCCACAAACTTTAAACATTTCAAAGTTCTGGGCACGCATGGCACGCATCGTTCCCGCACTGTTCACGACAATTTCACGACTCGTTCACGCGAGTTCGCGCATCAATGCGTGCCACGAATGCGTGCAAGTGTCAGGTACCCTTAAGCCTGCCTGACACTTGCGCGCATTTTTGCCACGCACTGGCACGCATTGATGTGCGCCAGTGCGTGCCATTTTTTCGCGCCCTGTTCACGACCAGTTCACTCCAGTTCACGCGACGTTCACGCGACGTTCACGCAACGTTCACGCGATGGCACGAATTGGCACGCGTAGTTCGCGCATCGTTCACGACACGTTCACGCGAGTTCACTAATCATTCCGCATCGTTTCCGCATTGTTCACGCCACTTCACGCCAGTTCACGAATTGGCCACTCCATATAAAAACGGGGCTTCTCCAACCCGAGGACATTCTTGGATTGGCTTCAGACGAGACAACATGCTTACTGTCAGAGACACCATTGCATTGAGGAGAAGATACCTATACCTGGCAGCTGCTGTAGCATTTGTTGGAGTGCATCAGAAAAGGCTGGCAAAGGAAAAAGAGAAACAAAAGCCAACCCTACCTCGAAGAAAGATACAAAGGAAAGTGTGGGTCAGGGAATGGTTAACCAGAAGGCACTCGTTTGGACACTATAACAGTCTATTGACTGAACTCCACAAGGAAGATCCAAAGGGCTACAAAAATTACCTCAGAATCACACCTGACCTGTTTCAAGAGATGGTTGAGAAGTTAACCCCGCACCTCCTGAAGCAGTCCACCTTCATGAGGGAACCGCTTCAAGTTGGACTCAAGCTTGCTGTCACCCTCCGCTTTTTAGCCACTGGAAATTCCTATCAAAGTCTACAGTACAGCTTCAGGGTTGAAGCAAGTACCATCAGCAAGTTAATACCAGAGGTGTGTAAAGCCATCATCGCTGCCTACAAGGACGAAGTGCTGCGTTGCCCCAAAACTGAAGAGGCCTGGAAGGAAGTTGCTGCCAGATTCAGCTCCAGATGGAATTACCACAACTGTCTGGGGGCTGTGGACGGAAAGCACATTGCCATAAAGAAGCCACCCAATGCTGGCTCTTACTACTACAACTACAAGGGCTTCCACAGCATTGTACTGATGGCAGTCGCAGATGCTTCCTACAGGTTCCTCTATGTGGATGTTGGGGCAGAGGGTGGTGCGTCGGATGGAGGAACATGGAGCAACTGTTCTCTGCATGATGCTGTAGAAGACAACAGAGCTGGAGTGCTTCAACCAGAACCACTCCCTAATGATGACCACCCAGTGCCCTATCACTTCGTTGGGGATGACGCCTTTGCTCTACGAACCTGGATGATGAAACCATTCTCCCATCGGTCACAAGTCCTACGAGAACGCATATATAGCTACAGGCTGTCTCGTGCCCGACGTGTCGTTGAGAATGCCTTTGGAATTTTAAGTCAAAGGTTCCGTTGCTTCTTGACGACGATGCAGCAGAAGCCCAGCACCATCAACCTGATCACCATGTGTGCCTGTGTCCTGCACAACCTCGTCCTCATCAAATACCCAGGTGCTTTGTCAGAAGTGGACTACGAAGATCCGGACACACATGCTCTGATCCCTGGTGCATGGAGGAATGAGCAAAACCTGCAGGGGCTGATGACTCTACCCGGCCATCATATCCAGAAGGATGCAAAGGATCAGCGAGATTACCTTTCACATTACTACATGTCCCCTGCTGGTGCTGTCCCTTGGCAAGAAAAAATTGTAGTACCTCCATGAGCTGTATAGTTGTTCCATTTTGTAAATAAAAGAAACGTATATTTTTCGTTTGTATTTTTTGTGGCCCTTTATTTTAGTTTCAATAAGAAAGCATTTGATTTACATATAAATAGCAGACATAAAATATGTACAACTATTAAGAAAGCATTTTATTTTTACATTCAAACAGCAAACTTAAAAATTTCTTGGGTTTATTTTTCATTTCATTTTTATTTAAAACAAAAAATATGCATCTTGATTGGTAATAGATGAAAATAAGTGTGTGCATGAATTGAATTAAGACATCATTTCATTTTTACATGAAAACAAACTTAAAAATTTCTAGGGTTTATTTTTCATTTCATTTTTATTTAAAACAAAAAATGTGCATCTTGAGTGGCAATAGATGAAAATAAGTGTGTGCATGAAATAAGACATCATTTCATTTTTACCTGAAAACAACAAACTTAAACATCTTTAGGGTTTATTTTTCATTTCATTTTTATTTAAAACAAAAATGTGCATCTTGATTGGTAATAGATGAAAATAAGTGTGTGCATGAAATAAGACATCATTTCATTTTTACATGAAAACAGCAAACTTAAAAAAATTTGCCTATAGCGACAATACGTCGACAAAGGCAGGATCGTTACCTCGATCGTGTCGAAATCCCCGAGCTAACAATATAAGCATTTTATGCGGAGCTAAATAGCTAAATTATTAAAGCAAAACAAACTGGGAACGTCGCTCTAGCAAACTAAATGACCCATAAGAGCGAGCGATAGCATCCTGGATGCCTCCGGTAGGCAACAGCTCTTGTTTACGTTAATATCACTTTTGATTTCATTCAAAATGACAAGAGCTTACATTTATACATAGTAAAGATAATACTCAACTTTCCAATTTTTTTTCACATTAAGACAGCAAATATAAAAACATATTAGGTTTATTTTTCTTTCATTTTCATTAATTTTTTCGTTTCCTTTTTGTTTCTCTTCATTATAAAGATGAAAATAGTTTGAAATAAGATATAATTTTTTTTCCACATTAAGACAGCAAATATAAATTTTTTGGGGGGTTTATTTTTCTTCCCTTTTATTATTTTTTACTTTACTGTTTCTTTCTTTGTATTTTAAGGAAATAGACGAAAAGTGTTTGGAAATATATAAATATTTTATTTACATTAAAACAACATATATATACAAGTATCACACTTCAATTATGTACAAATATTTTACACTATTTAAATTTCCTTGTCCTTGACTGGTGGGGTATCAAGCTCCTTGGACGAGTAGAGGGGTGAGGGTGTCATGGCTTCATCAAGGTTGCTGTCGATGGTCCCCGGGGTCAGGACAGGGAAGGTCAATGGACTTTTGAATGCCGCCGACAGCGACGTTAATGAAGGTGCTGGTGAAGGAGCCTGGACAAGGGTGGGTGACGACACTGGCACTGATGGCGAGGTCACCTGGACAGGGGTGGATGACAGTGGAGTTGGCATCCCTGGGTGCCACTCCGTGGTACGGGGCAAGGAAGAAGGGCTTGACTGCGGCACCCAGTTATGACTGGCTGGACGATGCTGCTGCTGCTGCTCTGGCTGTGCATGCGAGGGTCCTGGTTGAGGGGACTGCCAAGGTTGCTGCTGGTGAGGGGGTTGCCAAGGTGACTGCTGGTGAGGGGGTTGCCAAGGTGACTGCTGGTGAGGGGGTTGCCAAGGTGACTGCTGGTGAGGGGGCTGCCAAGTTGACTGCTGCTGAGGGGGCTGCCAAGGTGACTGTTGCTGAGGGGGTTGCTGATGCACAGGGGGCTGTAAAGGTTGCTGTTGCTGTGGGCCTGCCCAGGTCACTGAGGATTGTTGCTGCGCCTGCTGGAAGACCTGAGTCTCATCCCTGTAACGTTGTGTGAGATTGAGGCACTCTATTTGGAATTCGTGCCATCGGTGTACTGGGATGGCACGCATGTAGCCTTCCAGCAGGCACGCAAAATCGTGCACAATCTTGTGCTGGCCCATAAACGTTGGGGTTGACGATTCAGCTTTCGACACAAGCTGAAACATAAAAAATATTCTAAAAATATATTATATATTATATATATGTATATATATGACAAACATTGTAACAATTTAGTACAGCATTTTAATGCAACAGAGAGCATATGTCAAAAAAAATTAATACTCACATTCCTCAATATATTGCTGAAATCCTTCTCCGGCACATAGGTGTCGCTGTGAGAGGTGTCAAGTGTTCGGCAGGACCCCTTCCCTTGTCCTTCCTGGTGGTGGTAGATGCCTGGCTGCGAGACCCCGTCGACCTCACGTCATCGTCGACATCGCTGGCTGTCGTGGCACCTCCTTCGGAGCCACGAAACTCCTCACTGGCGACTGTCTCTCCCCGGACGATGTGCTGTATGAGGAACGACCAAGTGTCCATGAGGAAGTCATCACGGCCACTCCTTTGGGCCTGGCCAGCTCCACTCTTCTTCTCCTTCTTCATAATTTTGCCAACCCTCGTCCTCAAGTTTTCGTAGCGTTTTTTGCACTGGGCAGCAGTGGCAGGAGGTTCCAGCTGGCTTCCTATATATGCCCACCTGCTGTCCTTCAACACCTTGTTTATCCACTCCTTGTGTTTCTTGTCAAAGAGCATGGGGTTCTCCTTGACAAGGTCGGCCAACGTAGTCTCCGTCTCTTCCGTCCACTGGTAGTCAGCGATTTCCTTCTTAGACACCCGAACCCGCTTCTTCTTTAAATCGTCATCCCTGGATACCTGGCTCTGGCTTGTATCCTGCTGTGTCTCCGGGATGACCATATCGAGACTTGAAAATGATGAATGAGGAGAATCGCGATCTGCAGTCTCCTCTATCACGTCCATTTTCCTCCCCCTTCCCTTTGGCTGCTTCAGTTTAGGCATGTTGTCTCCTCGCTGGCGAACTCTGGAATGGCTAGGAGTGTCCTCGGACCTCAATTTATATACCCCCTAATCCCCTTAATCACACGAGAGCTCCACCCCCTGATAATCCCACGAGAGCTCCACTGGCGGAGTAGGAGGGCACTAGCGTGAGTAGGCGGGCACTAGCTTGAACCGGCGGGAACTGGCGTGAACTGGAGTGAACGATGCGGGAACTGGCGTGAACTGGAGTGAACGATGCGCGAACTAGCGTGAACAGTGCGAGACAATGCGGGAGTACAATGCGTGACAATGTCAGTGGGAAGGCTACGATGCGTGAACTGGAGTGAACAGTGCGGGAACTGGAGTGAACGATGCGTGAACTGGCGTGCACGATGCGTGGAAGGGGAAGCATGGCACGCATTGGTACGCTCTGGCACGCCAGTTCCCGCACTGTTCAATCCAATTCACTCCAGTTGGCGCATCGTTCATGACTATTTCACGGCCATTTAGTGCGTGCCAATGCGTGCCACAAACTTTAAACATTTCAAAGTTTTAGGCCCGCATGGCACGCATTGGTACGCTCTGGCACGCGAGTTCCCGCACTGTTCACGACATTTTCACGGCTCGTTCACGCGAGTTCGCGCATCAATGCGTGCCAGTGCGTGCCACGAATGCGTGCAAGTGTCAGGGGGGCTTTATCTTTACCTGACTGCCTATCTCTATTTTCCCAGAATCTTTAACCTATTTTTAAACTTACTACTACTACTACTACTACTATATAGAAAATTGTTTTGATTCATTAATACGAGACACAGAATTGTGTATTTTCGTAGTTTTAAGCAAAGGAAATATTTTGTCCAATTATTACCTAGTCGAATAACCTATCATTTTTAGTATTCTCTGTTAATTCTAATAGTAGTAATACATTCAAGAGTAACTTTATTATTACTCAGCCTTAAATTGATCGGATCATTCCTTCATTTATTTTAATAAATTCTGTTTGCTATTATTTATCAGTTAATGAGTTGTTACAGTCTTTATTGTTTCACAAATGAGTATCATTCATTATGATTATGAATGTCAGCATTATCTCTCTCTCTCTCTCTCTCTCTCTCTCTCTCTCTCTCTCTCTCTCTCTCTCTCATATTTGATTAATTGAAACTTAAACTTTTCCATTTTAGGTTCACTAAAAAGGTCAAGGTCACTAGAAGAATATCATCATTGGTGGTATTATAACCAAAAAAAAAAATTATCTTACATAGGTAATTAAAAATGGCGATCGTACGAAAACTTTATATTAATTTGATACGTTAAAGTTGTATTTTCTTCCTATGAAACTTCAGACTTTTTAAAAATATAGGTATTTTATCTTTGGCTGCCAAGCATAAGTCCTCATTATCATCATCATCGGTTGCTAGTCCACTGCAGGACAAAGGCCTCAGACATGAGTATGACAGTGCAAATAGCTATTACCCTTCCGACAACCATTTACATAAAGTTAACTGCTGGTTATACAGACTCTAGAAAGTTTACTCTCCACTTACACGAAGAGAAGTTAGTATAAACGTCAAAACTCGTGTGTTGGAAATTTGTAAATATTCATTTAAATTGAGTTCTACTGCGCTGGGTCATTCAGAATAATCAGGGCTGTAACATTTAAGGTTTATTACGTTTTACTGCTTCAATAACAACGGCTGTTATCATTAAGAGAAGTTGCTTTATGATAGTTTATAACAGTATAACTCATGTCAGACTGACACTTAACTTTTATTCAAGTAGTTAAGGCAAGCACTATATTTTATTCAAGTTAATGCAAGCCTATTAGCAATTGAGCTATTGTTATTTGTTCTAGCCATGGGTGGTTAACTGCAATATTCAGGAAACTATTTACCCGTTGTTAACGGCTACATACTGAGGATGGCTGAAGTCCTGCTGAATAAGGTGAATACAAAGTGCTTTTCCGCTTTGCTATGGTACTGTACATAATTAGGACAACTGTTTTGTATTGATCCGTGGACAAAGGAAGGTTTAAAGAGACTGATACATCTCCAATATTTAAAGCTGGTTGTTTTTGCTATCTTCGTTCTGTCTGATGTATGTTACTTCATAGTCAGGGAGCTTAGGGAAATATCACTTTTAAAAAGTAGTTTGTCCACCAGCTAGGTGATATACCCCATTCGTATATTCATTTTTTCATGGAACAGAATATGGTTTCGTGATGATAATGTTGACGAATTTTACACCATAATATAGATATAGTTTATTCATTTATGTCTAGATGTGGTAATAAGCATTTTAGCTATTTGTACATAGATATATATAAATATTTAAATGGTTGTGTGGGTGAGTGTGCCTTCCGCATGTACTGTATGGCTATTCCTCTTTAAGTACTGTACATTGTACAGCAAGTGTTTCGTACACGCTCATACACTGTAATGGTTTTGCCTTTTCTTATCACTCGCTCTTCCATGCACTGTTAATAAAAAAAAAAAAAAAAACTATTATAACCCTGGTAGCTCATGTTTAATTTTGTTTAATTTTTTTTCTTTTTTTTTGTGATATTCTTGCTCGCAAGTCCTGATATTTAAGCTCGATGTCTGTTTGATGAAGTTCAGTTGCACTCACCTCGCCTCTGTCTCAGTAATCACCTAACTGGCACATTGCACAATATATAGATATGAAATATACTATAAAAGAACATTGATTTACGACTACGGAAAAGAAAAAAACATATAATTACGATTATTGTTCTGAAGACACAGCAAGTATCTGGAATTGAAGCTCTTCTCCTTATCCCGAGAACGGATATCTCGCCTAAAGAATAAATCTGAGTCCAAATCGTCCTGCTGAAGTCAGCAGAAAAAGAAGAAAGGCTTTGGTTCGTTATAGTCTGTCTTCTATTTAAGTTGTCTATCTGACTGTGATCCATTCTCTGTTTGTGGTTAAGATCTGGGCTTGTATAGAAGGGGAAGGACTTTTCTGGGATTTTGGTGTTGCATATCTGAAGATGAAAAACTTGAGATATAAAAGTATTGTTGCATTAAGCTAAGCTCTCTCTCTCTCTCTCTCTCTCTCTCTCTCTCTCTCTCTCTCTCTATATATATATATATATATATATATATATATATATATATATATATACATATATATATATAATTATACTATATATATATATGTGTATATATTAATATCGATTTATATATGATATACATACTATATAATTCTGTTTGTATCGTATTTACAAATGCCATATTATTTCAGGCGTCTCTCTCTCTCTCTCTCTCTCTCTCTCTCTCTCTCTCTCTCTGTTTACACACACACACACACACACATATATATATATATATATATATATATATATATATATGTGTGTGTGTGTGTATCTATCTATCTATCTATCTATCTATCTATCTATATATATAATATATATATATATATACAGTATATATATATATATATATATATATATATATATATATATATATATATATATATATATATATATTAACAGACAATTACAGACAGTTTGAAAGTAGTGAACTCGTACGTAAACCGACAAAATCAAAACTTTCGTTGAATTCACATCTTCAATCCGCAATTTCCTGCTTGTTTCCCTTTGCTTCCAGAATGCATAATGCATTCGTTTCATGAGAGACATTACCTGTCATACGGTTTTCATTACCAACTTTCAAACAACAACAGAGCTTCATTTGGGTGTTTATACTGTCTCATTCTCCCCCCCCCCCCTTGACCCTCCACCAACCGCATAAACATACTAAAAGATAATAGTATTCAATATCTATTTAGATTGAATTAATACTTATTTATTGAGCCTTCTTAAAATTAATCTTTCGCCAGCTCTTTCCCATAACTTTAAAATGGCCCTTCAACTTTACTCTCCCTCTGAAGGGTAGCCATCCCTTCTTTCCCTCCTGTCTTAATCTCTATGGGTCTAAATCCCTTCTCTCTCTCTCTCTCTCTCTCTCTCTCTCTCTCTCTCTCTCTCTCTCTCTCTCTCTCTCTCTCTCTCTCTCCACTTGTAATCTCACACTGGTTTGAATCTCTTTCTGACGCCTTGGCTGCCACCCTTCAATTCGGATCCCAACTCCACACCAAGGATAGGTTGTTTCCTCCATCCAGCGTGCGTCTATCCTTTAATAGATCCCTCATCTCCCTTCGGTCCCTATCCACTACTTTTCGTCCATGCAACGCCCTAACTACCCCAATTATTCCTCTTTATTACGTCCCTTCCCTGAGCTTATGCCTTTGTTTTCCTTCTTGGATATTCCCTGAAATGTTCAGGTGAAACGTAAGAAATATGTTATCAGGTACATAAAGAGTTTTGGTTTTAGAAAATCTAGATCGCAGGAAATCTTGTTGTATCATAAAAACTCCTTAGAACAAAATAGAATTGAAGTTTCTTTTATGTTTAATATCATGTTAATACACTTTTTTTCTTTAGCAAAAATTTCCTTCACTCTGCTGTTATGAGTTCTCTCTCTCTCTCTCTCCCTTTCTATCTCTCTCTCTCCCTATCTACCTCTCTCTTTCTCTATCTATATCTCTATCTGTCTCTCTATCTCTCCTATCTATCTATCTCTTTCCCTATCTATCTCTCTATCTGTCTCTGTCTATCTCTATCTATCTATCTCTTCCCCTATCTATCTCTCTTATCTATAGACCTCTATCTATCTATCTATCTCTCTCTCTCTCTCTCTCTCTCTCTCTCTCTCTCTCTCTCTCTCTCTACTTTACATAACCTTTCGAATAATAACGCATTCCACGGACATCATACTTTTCCCATGGAAGTCGTATGCAATAATATCATACAGTGTCGGAAATTATACTTCTCGTAGTAGTAATACTAAATACTAAGTACAAACAGTGTTATTAAATCAACATAAGCGGAACGCACAGTTTATCTACTGGGAAGAGGCAGCTTAGTAGGTCTCATCCATTCTTTATGGTCTCCCTAAACTATCTTATTGGTCTTTTAGAAGCGACATCTCTTGGGATGACTTTTTTTATTCTAATTTAATCATTATTTTTCCATTTGATTCTAAATCCTTATAAAGGTTTAAATGTCACTCTTGAAAGGCAGAGATAAGGGACAGTAATAATGCCCTGAAGACATTATATATATATATATATATATATATATATATATATATATATATATATATATATGTGTGTGTGTGTGTGTATTATATATATATATATATATATATATATATATATATATATATATATATATATGTATATATATACATACATACATACATACAGTATATATAGCCTATCCCCCTCTCCAGTCTCCACCCAAGCTAGGAACAGGGAGGGTCAGGCAATGGCTGCTGATGACTCTGCAAGTAGACCTATAAGCTCTCCCAAACCTCCCATCCTAGCTCACAAGGATGGTGCCAAGCTAGGAGCATGGAGGGCCAGGCAATGGCTGCTGATGACTCAGCAAGTAGACCATATAAGCTCTCCCAAACCTTCCATCCTTATCTCACAAGGATGGCGCCAAACTAGGAACAGGGAGGGCCAGGCAATGGCTGCTGATGACTCGGCGAGTAGACCTATAAGCTCCCCCGAAACCTCTCATCCTTAGCTCACAAGGACGACGAGGTTACTAACACAAGAAACTATTGAACTTGAGTGGGGTTTGAACACCAGTCCGGTGGATCGCCAGTCAGGGACGTTTCCAATAGGCTACTGGAACCCTAACATAAGGATACGGAAATGAAGGAAAAATTACACAAGGCAGCACAATCCTTCTCATGGAAAGACCAGTCAACAGTGCTGTACTCTAGAATCTAAGAGACTAGATAGCAACATCGTCTTATCTCCCAGCGCTCAGAAATCCTTACCTTATTTTTTGTTTGGGTTCCCCCAGGTCCCTCAGTGTGAGGCCTCTCGTATATCCACCAGAGAGTTGCTAATGCATCTTCCGGTGCATTTTGCATCTTCCAGTCTTGGATGGTCTGGGATGCATCTTAGGTATTTATCGAGCTTATTCTTAAACACATCTACGCTCACTCCTGATATGTTTCTTAGATGAGCTGGCAGCACATTAAATAGTCGCTGCATTATCGATGCTGGTGCGTAGTGGATTAATGTCCTGTGCGCCTTTCTTAGTTTACCTGGTATATTTTTTGGCACTATTAATCTACCTTGGCTTGCTCTTTCTGATATTTTTAGCTCCATGATGTTTTCAGTAATTCCTTCTATTTGCTTCCATGCTTGTATTATCATGTAGCGTTCTCTTCTCCTTTCTAGACTGTATAGTTTTAAAAATTGCAGTCTTTCCCAATAGTCAAGGTCCTTAACTTCTTCTATTCTAGCAGTATAGGACCTTTGTACACTCTCTATTTGCGCAATATCCTTTTGGTAGTGTGGGTTACCATATCACATTGCAGTACTTGAGTGTACTACATACATAAGTTTTGTAAAGCATAATCATGTGTTCAGCTTTTCTTGTTTTAAAGTGTCTGAATAACATTCCCGTTTTTGCTTTACATTTAGCCAACAGAGTTGCTATTTGGTCGTTGCATAACATATTCCTATTTAACATTACACCAAGGTCTTTAATTGTTTCCTTGTTTGTGATTGTCTCATTATTAGGTCCCTTGTACGCATATACCATTCCTTCTCTGTTTCCATAATTTATTGATTCGAATTTATCGGAGTTAAATACCATCCTATTTATCTCCGCCCATTCATATATTTTGTTTAGATCTCTTTGTAGTGAGTTCCTATCTTCATCACAAGTAATTTCTCTACTTATTCTTGTCATCGGCGAAGCTTCTCACTACGGAGTTTTCCACATCACAGTCTATGTCTGAGATCATAATAACAAACAGCAGTGCAGCTAATACCGTACCTTGTGGCACGCCAGATATTACCTGGGCTTCATCTGATTTCTCGTCATTTGCAACCACTATCTGTTTTCTGTTTTGCGGGAGTTCTTTTACCCATTTTCCCATCTTTCCCACAATATTATGCTTTCTCATTTTTTTCTCTAATATATCATGGTCTACCTTGTCAAAGGCTTTTGCAAAATCTAGATAGATCACATCAGTGTCTTTTTCATTTATCATATTTTTGTATATGTTTTCATAGTGTGCTATCAGTTGGGTCTGTGTACTTTTTCCAGGCACAAAACCGTGTTGACCCATATTAAACAAATTATTTTTAACCAAATAGTTCAATATTTTCTTTTTTATTACCCTCTCATACACTTTCATAATATGTGATGTTAGACTAACAGGTCTATAATTGTTTGCCTCTAGTCTTGAGCCACTTTTGAAGATAGGGGTTATATAAGCTAATTTATGTTTAACATATATCTCGCTAATATCTACACTTTGTCTTAGCAGTATTGCAAGTGGCTTCGCGATAGTGTTTGCAGTTTTATTTAACAAAATCGCTGGAACTCCATCTGGTCCGGCTGCCGATCCATTTTTAATTTCGTTTATAGCCTTGACAATATCTGCTTCATTAATATCTATATCCATTAGATATTCAACATTTTCTTCTCTCATTTCTGTTTCATTATTCTCATTCGCAATTCTTGGCGTGAACTCACTCTTATATTTTTCTGCTAATATGTTGCATATTTCCTTTTTTTCATTCGTTAGCCGTCCTTCAATTCTTAGAGGGCCTATTTCTATTCTCCCTTTATTCATCTTTTTTGCATAGTAGTAAAGTACTTTGGGGTTTCTTTTTATATTTTGAAGTGTCCTTTCTTCTAAGTCCCTTTTTTCATTTTCTTTCGACTGTATAATCTTTTGTTCTGCATTTTCTATCTTACATTTTATTTCCATCATTTTCCACACATTTTTTTCTTTTGCAAGATTTTTCTTCACTTTCTAATTTTTTGAAATAAGATCCTTCTGTCTCTTGGTATGCACGTCTTTTGTTTATTGTTTTTTTTCGGTACATATTTTTCAACAATGTTCTCCAGTATTTTGTACAGTATGTCCGTATTTACCTGTATATTATCACTTACAAATACATTTTTCCATTCTTTATTCAGTTCTTCATTTATTTCTGACCATTTTATATTCTTTCTGTAAAAATCATATTTTCCATATCCTTCCCAAAGTTTTGTGCTTTTATTAATTCTGCGATCACTTGCTTTGGAATGGACTATCAATTCTATGACATTGTGGTCTGAAATTCCCGTGTTATACACTTTTATTTCTTTAACATAATTCACCTCATACACAAATACTAGATCTAGGACATTTTCCTTTCTTGTTGGAATGTGGTTTATTTGTTGCATATTATGTTCTAATAGCATATCTTGAAGCTTTTCAAATTGCCTCTTATCTTCTGCGCTACTATTACTCTCTTTTTTATATGTATACATACAACCACTTTCTTCTATCCGTTCTTTCCAATCCACGAAAGGAAAGTTAAAATCTCCGGATAGGAGTATATTCCAGTCTTTATGGTTTCTACATATATCATCTATTTTTTCTATTATTATGTCAAACTCCTTAGTATTTGGGGGTCTGTAAACTACAATATTCACTAGTTTTTCAAATTCAAATTCTACTGCAATCAATTCACATTCTGTGTTGCTGTATTTTTCACAGACTTTTCCTTGATTTATGTCTCTTCCATATATTGCGGTTCCCCCTTGATTCCTATTTTTTCTGTCTGATCTATAAGTTTGGAAACCCTTTATCTGGTCATCACTGCCAGTCTCTTGGGAATACCATGTTTCACTTATATTTAGTATATCTATTTTTTCAATTTGGGTTAGTTCTTTTAAGAACTCTATTTTCCTTTTAGAGTTACTCGTGACTAAACCCTGTGCATTCATCACTATTATGGTTTGTGTTTCATCCCCATTATTTAATATTGGTAATAATATGGATTCTCCCATGCTTCCTTCCTGTTCTGATATGATGTTCTTTTCTTCATTTCCCAGAATTCTGACATTAAAAAATCCAACTTTTCTATTATATTTGCTCTTTCGCCTTCATATTTATTTTTGTGTGTATACCTGCAATTATCCCCATATCTGCACCAACCCCTGGCATTATAGGTGCATTCTTTGTAGTTGGGCTCTAAATGTGCATATTTGGGTTGAAAGGTCTCATATCTTGGGGCTTTTGGTTCATAGCGCGGTATATACACGGCCTGCTTTTTTGTTTCTTTTTTGTTTCATTTTTCCTTTCATTTTTCTTTTCAGTTTGCTGAGTTTTCTTACTTTCATTCATGGTTGCAGGATGCATATATCGACATTTTTTTGTTGAAACTGCATCCTTTTCCTTCTTTTAGGTTTTTGCATATTTTTGGATGGAGATCTCTGCATTTGTCTCCATATCCGTCTAAATACGCACATTTACCATATATTTCATAATTATGGCATATTTTTGGATGCTTGTAGTAGCATCTTTCGCCAAATTTGCAATTCCCTCTTTTCAGCAAATTGCAGATTATATCTTTCTTTTCTTTTTTTTTTCTTGTTCTTGCTCTTCCCTAAAAGTATGTAGGTCCGGGTAGAGTCTCTTGGGTCTATTATTTGTTTCCAGCTGATAATTTATTTCTTCATAAGTATGTTGTTGGATGGCATCATAAGTTATATCAATGATTTCCTCTGCATCTTTACACATATCCTGTTCATTTTTCTCTTCTTCTTCTTCTTCTTCTGTTTCTTCTTCTTCCTCTTCTTTATCTTCAACTATTTGCAGATTTAGTCTCAACTTAATTATATTTTCTATCCAGACTAAGCATGTTGAGCAGAATACCTTTGTGTCTTTATTTTTTATTTTTTGCTGTATTTCAGCACATGTAGGGTGTGTTGGAACATGACAGGCATCACAATTTCTAATCAATTGTTGAGGATTATTAATGGAATACCATATATTACATGTATTACACCATTTTGGCATTCTTTTTCCCAATGCATCAATCAGCATATTCACCATATTGGACTTCTTATTGTTCTTTGATGGAATGTGTTGATTGATGTAGACTTTCTTTATAAGTCTCTTTATCACTTGGATCTTCTTTGGAATTTCTTCTATTATTTTGCTGATGTTTTCCGCAGATTTGCTCCAGTTTATTGGATCGTATTGTTTCAATATGTCTGCGAATATTTTTCCGTCACACTGGTTGGAGTTACTAGTGACCTCTTTTATCAGACGGTCTAGCTCGTGTTTCGCCAACTCATGGAATTTACTTTTGCTGAGTCCAGCGATGTCTCTCCAAGCCTTGCCTGTGTTGTACATAGCCATCTTGATTAGATTTTTAGTAATTCACAAGATAACTATTCTATGCCGACGTTTTATCCCACTTCTCTGACCTCAAACTAATCACCGACTATTCACGAAAACTTGTAGCTATATTGCACTCGATAGCCTTTTGTTATCCGCGTTAAATCAGGATATTTTTAGGGTCGCACAAGTGTAATCACTCACCGGCTCACAGATACAACTCGCCAGACGCACAGCTGCATTACTGAAAGTTACAAATAGTCCCCCTTCACCCGTGTTCCAAAACGAGACACCTGGCAATAGAAATCCATACGTATCAGTCGAAATGAGTTGCTTCACTTGCGGGTACTCGCCACCAAGCCAGAGTTGGGAAGAGCAAAATAACTTTCCTTTTTTACTTATCACGCTTATTCATTATTTCTTAATGTTTCTTTTCATTTCCTTTGGTGTAATGGAGACGTACGAAATTTTATGCTTATCTTGTGCGATTTTTCGTTTTTTCCACTATTTTATCTCTTGATTTTCTGGAAACGCCGAGATATCCATTTTCGTCCTCCTTATTGGCTTTCGATTTTTTGTTTACCGTGTGAAAATGTCATCCAATACGTTAATTAGGAAACTGCCAACTTAAAGGTCGAGTCTCTGTGTAAATAGTTATCTTGCTGGGCGTTTAATTAAAAGCCATAAAAATGGTTCTGCTCTAATTATATTACGTAAACATTTGACAGAGCTATCTGAAATCATTTATTCTAACAACCTTCGAGTATGAAGTAATTACGAGATTTCAATTGCGTTTGTTATTGCACAGTCTTATGCATGATTGTATATTTCAATTCTGTGTACATGAGTGTATGTATTATAATCTCTTCTTAGAGAGACCAATTAGATAATTGATCAATGTAATGGTAGCAAATTGCCACCCTTTATAATAGAAATCTACTACTCCAACAAAAAAAGTTCGAAATTAATGCTAATTTTTTTATGTTGAACAGGCTGACATAAGTCTCTTAGAGTATTTCATTATAATTGTTTATTACTTCTATTTTAGTTTATTTATTTCCTCATTTCCTTTCCTCAATGGGCTATTTTTCCCTCTTGGAGCCTTTGCCTAAATGATTTTGGGCTGAGTTAGGTAGAAGTTTGTGGTTTAATGGTGACCTGAAATTCGGGAAAAAGGTAAAAATAAATAAAACACATACAAATTTTGTCTAAAGAACCTAAATAGGGCTACAATTTGAAGATCTTCCTGGCCAAAAAAAGTCTTTGTGAATTATATTATTGTTAATTATCCTACTAATTATGGCAGTATCTAAAATAACCTCTCAACCATGGTCTTCCACTGTCTTGGGTTAGAGTTCTCTTGCTTGAGGGTACACTCGGGCACACTTTTCTATCTTAGTTCTCTTTCACTTGTTAAAGTTTTTATAATGTATATAGGAAATATTTATTTTAATGATGTTACTGATCTTAAAATATTTTATTTTCCCTATTTCGTTTCCTCTCTGGGCTATTTTTCTCGTTGGAGCCCCCGGGCTTATAACATCCTGCTTTTCCAAATAGGGTTGTAGCTTAGAAAGTAATAATAATAATAATAATAATAATAATAATAATACTCGGTAATAGTTACATTAAGATAGTAGCATTAGTTATGGCTGGGAGTTACAAGGCCACCGAAGTAGCAACAAATAACTCTTAAAACAACAACGTAAATTTGTGAATAAGTGAAATTTCTCGTAGAATCCTTTACTGAATTTATCCCTTAGTTTCTACAGAGAAGCATTGCAACAACGGTGGTGATGATTTTGTGAGTCTTGCTACATATGCTAATAGGTGAATTTAACGCTAAATTCTTCACAGCGAATGCTAATGCTTTATCCTTTCTACATTTTAGTACCTGAATATATTCATGCAACTACAGTTGAATTTAGTACATTGTGTACATTTTGTACACTTCGTTATGCTTAAAAGT
This sequence comes from Palaemon carinicauda, assembly GCF_036898095.1. Classification (NCBI taxonomy): domain Eukaryota; kingdom Metazoa; phylum Arthropoda; class Malacostraca; order Decapoda; family Palaemonidae; genus Palaemon; species Palaemon carinicauda. The sequence goes on from NC_090735.1 coordinate 18,004,199, forward strand.
TAAAAGCCTCTGTACCATGGTCTTCCACTGTCTTGGGGTAGAGTTCCCTTGCTTGAGTGTACACTGGGACAAATATTTTACCTTATTTCTCTTGCTCTTGTTTTTTTTTTTACGTTTTTATAGTTTATATAAGAAATATTTATTTTAATGTTGTTACTGTTCTTAAGATATTTTATTTTAATTGTTCATTACTTATTTTATAGTTTATTTCCTTTTTGGGGTATTTTCCCTATTGGAGCCTGTGGGCTATAGCATCCTGCTTTTCCAACTAGGGTTGTAGCTTAGCAAGTAATAATAATAATAATAATAATAATAATAATAATAATAATAATAATAAATTTATAAACATGTTTCGTTATTTGTAACAACAAAAACCGTGAGATCATTCTTATATTTTACCGTTTTCTACAATAGTCCTCTTTCTATTTCGACAATTGAATAAATGAATGTTTATTTAGAGCCAAAAATATAATATAGGTTATAGATATGCACTTCCATACAGATAGGTTAATCGTTTTTTGACAAATAATTGATTGTCACTTCAGGGATGTTCCCTGTTCACTAATCCTGATCGAGAATCTAAATACAGTATTTTAATTATTACTCTAATACAGCTGAAGGAATATACATCACTGGTCTGACGTAACATAGAATGTATTTGACTTTTATTTTTGCGTTGTATTATTTGGTTACATTTTGCTCATAATAGAAAATGCACAGTGAGGGGGAAAAGTGATTTTCATCTTTATAATTCATTAAGATCCTAATCTTCAAAATACTATAGAAAACTGTATAGCATTGTCAGATTTATCACTTCAATTGTAATTAAATTTCCTTCTAAAAAAAATGAAACAAACTTAAGTTTTTTAAACGGCCATGAAGACTAGAATGCTTCTCAGAAATTACAACAATAATAATAACAACAACAACAACAACAACAACAAATGCAGTTATTTCTAGTCCACTGCATCTCTTGTGCTTATTCATATCTGGGGATTGGCCAGTCTTCTACGGGCTGCAAGATTGCAAGAGCCCGTGTCTGGCCAAAAGGGCCAGGCAATCTTCAACAACAATTGTCCAGTCTTCATCACGACGCTGACCAGTGCGGATTGTTGATGGAAGGAGACTAGTCTGATCGCTCACAGCAAATTATCTTAGTATGGGTGGCCCTGAAGAAGCTTGGCTTAATTGTCTGGCTTCATGCTTTTTGGATTAAAGGCTTGGCTTCATTGCCTGGCCTAAAGAAGCTTGACTTAATTGTTTGGGTTCATGCTGCTTGGATTAAAGGCTTGGCTAAATTGCCTGGCCTAAAGAAGCTTGACTTAATTGTCTGGTTTCATGCTGCTTGGATTAAAGGCTTGGCTTTATTGCCTGGCCTAAAGAAGCTTGACTTAATTGGTTGGCTTCATGCTACTTGGATTAAAGGCTTGGCTTAATTGCCTGGCCTAAAGAAGCTTGGCTCAATTGTCTGGTTTCATGCTTTTTGGATTAAAGGCTTGGCTTAATTGCCTGGCCTAAAGAAGCTTGACTTAATTGTCTGGTTTCATGCTTTTTGGATTAAAGGCTTGGCTTAATTGCCTGGCCTAAAGAAGCTTGACTTAATTGTCTGGTTTCATGCTTTTTGGATTAAAGGCTTGGCTTAATTGCCTGGCCTAAAGAAGCTTGACTTAATTGTCTGGTTTCATGCTTTTTGGATTAAAGGCTTGGCTTAATTGCCTGGCCTAAAGAAGCTTGACTTAATTGTCTGGTTTCATGCTTTTTGGATTAAAGGCTTGGCTTAATTGCCTGGCCTAAAGAAGCTTGACTTAATTGTCTGGTTTCATGCTTTTTGGATTAAAGGCTTGGCTTAATTGCCTGGCCTAAAGAAGCTTGACTTAATTGTCTGGTTTCATGCTTTTTGGATTAAAGGCTTGGCTTAATTGTCTGGCCTAAAGAAGCTTGACTTAATTGTCTGGCTTCATGCTGCTTGGATTAAAGGCTTGGCTTCATTGCCTGGCCTAAAGAAGCTTGGCTTAATTGTCTGGCTTCATGCTGCTTGGATTAAAGGCTTGGCTTAATTGCCTGGCCTGAAGAAGCTCGGTTTAATTGTCTGGCTTCATGCATTTTGGATTAAAGGCTTGGCTTAATTGTCTGGCCTAAAGAAGCTTGGCTTAGTTGTCTGGCTTCATGCTTTTTGGATTAAAGGCTTGGCTTCATGCTTTTTGGATTAAAGGCTTGGCTTCATTGCCTGGCCTAAAGAAGCATGGCTTAATTGTCTGGCTTCATGCTTTTTGGATTAAA
>NC_090735.1:18008978-18013978 GCF_036898095.1 Palaemon carinicauda
ACTCCTGGGCTTATAGTATCCTGCTAGGGTTATAGCTTAGAAAGTAAAATTAATAATAATAATAATAATAATAATAATAATAATAATAATAATAATAATAATACACTTCACTCTTCAGGCACAGTATTTTCGTTAACCTTTTTACAGTTTTCACTTTCAGCTTCATTAGGAACAATTATGCAATTCGTTGAGTAAATACTGATGCTAAAGACTGTCCATTAAAATAGTGTAAATAAACAAAAGGCTATGTCTAGAAAACTGCTTCCCAACTACTCCCCCCGCCCTTTATGGACGGCGACTGGGTGCAGCCTTAAGTCTTTAACATGCTTTGCCCACAAACATCGTTACTAGAGCCATTCAAATGGTCTTTGCTCCGACGTGGCAAATAAACATTATCCCCTTGCTCCTCTGTTCTGGCAAGCAGTATGTGGATGTGCTACGCACGCCAGCCGTGTGGGTCCCTATTAAAGTATCATGATAACCTACAATCTGTTTTATTATCATTATTATTTTGTTTTCATGAATCATCTTTGAGAAGGTGGCTGCCATTCGCGATGCTCCAGGGCTGAGCATGTTAAAGACGAGGAGCTGCGCCCAGTCACTTAACCCTTTATTCTCCGGTAGCTATGAAAGAAAGGACCTGAAATTGTATTGCTTGATAATTTGCTTTACATTATCATTTTGGTTTTCTTTTAGTTAAATTCCAGAAATGCATTTCTTATCCCTTTCATGCCTCACGAAACTTCTTCTTCGACTAAAGCTTTTCCCGCTATGCAGGGTCGCTATTTCCAGAGAGCCGTTTCCAATTTCTTCTGTCTCCAATGTCTTCCACTGTGAGATCTTTCTCCTCCATATCTGCTGTTATACACTCCATCCACCTTCTCTTTAGTCTCCCCCTCCTCCTCCTACCTGGATCATCCATCTACAATATCCTCCTCCCAACATACTCCTGGTCTCTCCTCATTACGTCCCCTAACCAGTGGAGTTTCTTTTCTTGGATTTTCTTTGACACCTCTGTAACCTTTGTTATTCCCCTTACCAAGTCATTTCTAACCTTTTCCACTCGTGATCCCAGCCATCCATCTTGGCATTCTCATCTCTGCAACATCCATTTTCTTCTCAAAGATCTTTTTCATGGGCCAGGTCTCTGCACCATATGTCATGGCAGGTCTCACTACAGTTTTATGTACCTTTCCCTTTAACTTTAAGTTTATCCTTCGATCACACAACACTCCCGACGCACTTTTCCAATTATTTCATCCATCTTGAATTCTACTGTTCAATTCCGTTTGGTGCTCTTCTGTTTCCTCCTAAACTTCACTTTGTAAATAAACAGGTTAAAGCTGACAATATCAGTTAATACGGAAATGTGAAAAATAATTGATTAGGCAGACAGATAAAAAGATACAGTTTAGAAATTTGAAGTTACTTTTCGATAAAATGTGCTTATGATTCAATTACTTAATTGTGTATAAAGCATATACGTAAAATAAGACACGAATCATCTTAAAAGTATATCAATTGCCTGATTATTCATGACGTTGATGTACAGCCACTACATTTTATTTAGTTACCTTTGTCCAATTACAAACGCACAATAGAGATTGGTGATAGGCCATTAATTCTTCTTCTTCTTCTTCTTCTTCTTCTTCTTCTTCTTCTTCTTCATCTTCTGGGGCTTCTCTATCTTGGTTTCTTCACCAGAAGATTAATTGTATTTCCTATAGAGATCCCAAACCTACGAGTTCTTACAAACACAATAATCCAGAAAGATAGTATCATAGGACTTTGATTGGTGGTTCATCACATAGGGTTCATTGTTTATAAGAAGATTGGAGTTGGTTAGGCAGTAATATTGGAGATCAATAGGCAGTATTATATCTTTTTATTTTATCAATTTAAGAGCAACTGAAGAATCCATATCATGGTATACAATGAGAGTAAAAATAGCAATTTTAAATCAACTTACTGGAAATCATTATCATCATAAAACGCTATTCTTATTTTAGAAGAAAGTTATTTGGAAATGACAATCATGAAGCATAATAGGTAGAGTGAAATATCAATATCATCATCATCATCATCATCATCATCTCCTACGCCTATTGACACAAAGGGCCTTAGGTTTCGCCAGTCGTCTCTGTCTAGGGCTTTTAAATCAATACTTCTCCATTCATCGTCTCCCATTTCACGCTTCATAGTACTAAGCCATGTAGGCCTGGGTCTACCAACTCTTCTAGTGCCTTGTGGAGCCGAGTTGAAATTTTGATGAACTAATCTCTTTTGAGGAGTGCGAAGAGCATGGCCAAACCATCTCCATCTACCCCTCACCATAGTCTCATCCACATACGGCACTCGAGTAATCCCTCTTATAGTTTCATTTCTAATCCTGCCCTGCCATTTAACTCCCAGTATCCTTCTGAGGGCTTTGTTCTCTTATCTACAATTACTTTTTTTTTTCACATATTTTGTACGATGATTAACTAGGCCTATCTCATTTGCGTATCTTTTCATTGCGTTTAATGTTCTTAATAAGAAGAATAAACTTCATTCAATGAATGCCCATTTCTACATTGTGGGCTAGTTGATTACCTTGGTGGACGAAGCACTCTTAAATTAATGTATGGATAATTAAGCAAATATTAAATGAATTAGTTAAAAATTGTGAATAGCTATGGCATTTCTGTTCCCGTGTTGAAGCAAATTTAACCAAATAAAATATTCAATGATTATTATTTCATATTTATAATGTCTCTATTATAATTCGTCGTCATTTAGAATTCCCAATATAATAAACTTGAGTTGACGCATATATATATATATATATATATATATATATATATATATATTTTATATATGTATGTACAGTATATATATATATATATATATATATATATATATATATATATATATATATATTTATATATATATATATATTTTATATATGTATGTACAGTATATATATATATATATATATATATATATATATATATATATATGCATATATATATATGTATATATATATATATATATATATGCATATATATATATGTATATATATATTTATATATATATGCATATATATATATGTATATATATATTTATATATATATGTATATATATATATTTATATATATAAATATATGTATATATATATATTTATATATATATATGTATATATATATGTATATATATATTTATATATATATGTATATATATATATTTATATATATAAATATATGTATATATATATTTATATATATATATGTATATATATATTTATATATATATATATATATATATATATATTTATATATATATGTATGTATATTTATATGTGTATATATATTTATAGATATGTATATATATTTATATATATATATATATATATATATATGTATATACATTTTTATATATAAATATATATATATTTATATATATATATATATATATATATATATATATTTGTATATATATTTATTTATATTTATGTATATATTTATTTATATTTTTATATATATTCATTTATATATGTATATTTATTTATTTATATTTATTCATTTACATTTGTGTATTTATTTGTTTATATTTTTGCATTTCTTTGTTTATATTTGCGCCTTTATTCATTTATTTGTATGTATTTATTTATAAATATAAATTTATATTTATATGTATGTATACAGTATACATGTATATATGTATGAATTTATATGCATGTATATACAAGTGCGAGTGTGTGTATGTGTTCGGTAGAACCAATTACAGCCTACACTTCATATCTCGGAAATATCACACACATTATGAAGGCCTCACTTCCAAAAGGGGACACGGACCCATACATTTCTCTCTGCCACCTTTTTGATTTACTGCCATTGTCTCTTTCCACCTGTATTCCGAGCGCCACACGGCGGTCACAGATTCCCCCTTGTCTCCTCTCGATGTCGTAATACATCAGGGAAACTGTTCATTAAAACTTGGGGAACGTAATATATTTGCTGGTCTTAAACACCGGGTCTCGGAGGGGAGCGTCATAACGTATGTTCTTCCGTTTAGAAGTTGAAACATTCTGGGAGGATGGAAGTTTGGATTTACGTTTTTAGATGTGGAAGATGTAGTGAATTAAGTTATTAATTGATTTAATTTTTTGTAAGTGTTGATGAATTGCTTGCATTGGTATTGTCTTGTCTTTTCTTATTATAATTGTGTTTTCATTAATGCCGTTGTACACAAGGTATTTTATTTTCATAGATATTGTCGTGTCTTTATCTATTTCTATCTATCTATTTATCTAAAGTATATCTATATACATTTATATGTAGTTATGAGTATATATATATATATATATATATATATATATATATATATATATATATATATATATATATATGTGTGTGTGTGTGTGTGTATTTTGTATACGTTAGAGGGAGAAAGACTCTTGGTGGTACCCAAGGGAGGTTCATGCCTAATCATGGAACTATTGTTATAACGTACTGCATTTCGTAATATTCCCTAACTTATGTTTCGGTTATTGTTTATATTTTTGCATCAAATTCATCATATGAATATATTGGTACTTTAATAATCAGGAATCTCATATTACATTCAATTATTATTCCACAATAATAAATTTTACCTAATTAACACAAACTAAACCACAACACTTATATTTCCATAATAAACAATCATATCCACAACGATAACGTTTATATAAGTAATTAAAAACCATTTATTTACTAAAACAACGTTGAAACAACAACCTGAACACTTGCAATAAAGGTTTAGAGGTTTAAAGGCCGCTCATGAATGGCAGAGGCAAGGGACAGTAACATTGCTCTATCAAGCAGGACAATGCTCTAGAGACTGACCATATTTACATATGATCAGCGCCCAAGCCACCTCTCCACCTCAGTTAGGATAAAGGAGGGCCAGGCAACGGCTGCTGATGACTTGGCAGATAGACCTATAGGCTCCTCCAAACCCAGCATCCTTAGCTCACAAGG
>NC_090735.1:18018978-18061478 GCF_036898095.1 Palaemon carinicauda
AAAGTTATTTAGTTTAGGTATATTATTCGCAGAGTTATAAGCTTATTCATATTTTTTTATTCATTTATTTTCTGGTTATCTCAGTGCATTCTCTCTCTCTCTCTCTCTCTCTCTCTCTCTCTCTCTCTCTCTCTCTCTCTCTCTCTCTCTCTCTCACAAAAGGAAATATATCCAGCTGTGTGCACACCCTTGTCCTTGCCAAAAGAAATCTCTCGGTGTTTCCTTTTTAATTCTCTATTTTATTATCTTTGTTCTTTTCCCCAGATTCTAAATTACGCTCAAACTCTTTTCCGCCATTAAGTCCTACATTCATTCTATTTCTTATCTTTTCTCCCCCTAACATCCACAGTCAAAAATCTATCCCTTGTTTTCAATAGAGCTGAAATATAAGGAAAAGAAAATAGCCAACAAAGAAGAGGGTGTGTAATTGGTGTTTGTATGCAGGAAAGGAATAGCCAGATGTTTTCACATCTTTAATTGCTCGCATACAAACCTTCATTTTTTTTTTTTTCATAACCATGGTCTGAAAATGGATCAATAACTTTTTTTATATTTTGACCTAACTTATCCTTAACCAAGAGAACCTTTTACCCTAACCCTTCTATGGCGAGTATAAGCTACGATAAACCGTTCTTGATTCTACTATATGCAAGACACAGGCTCTTGTTGCTAAACACGTAACATGATAAATTTTCTTTGAACCCATAAGAATTGGCATGCGCAACTTTCCAAGATTCACCTTTTATATACCAGATCGAAATTGCATCTTTTTCAAATACAACTGTTTTTCCATCACTTGTAAAATCTAGTCTATAACTATACTTCTTTATGTGATCTTTTTCCTTTTGCTCTTAAGTGAAGTATTAAATGTTAAAGCTTACACGATTATGTACATATCTAATATACACAGCACAAGAAAAGCAAAGGTTAGAAATATGGAGATACGTCAACTTGGTAGAAATGATCGCATAGGTGAAAGGATTGATTTGTGTGCTGAGATGGTCTGACCACTTAGAAAGAATGAAAAGATAAGGAGAGGATAGGATAGATAGGGGAAAAGAAATTTTGTATCTTGTTACACAGGACGCACATCAGTGCTTAAAATTTTAAAGGTAATGACGCAGTGTGCGTTACTGAGCTCAACGCGTCGTTTATGATCCTTTTTTATAGGGGGTGGGGGGTGGGGGCTGTGAATGATGCTGATAACCTTTTGAAAACTCTTCTTTCTAGCGCCACCCCCTGTTGGAAAAATGAATTGTTATTGATAAAAGAGACACATCTGTGTGTTTGCCTCTCTCTCTCTCTCTCTCTCTCTCTCTCTCTCTCTCTCTCTCTCTCTCTCTCTCTCTCTCTCTCTCTCTCTCTCTCAATGCATCTGCCTGATATTAACTGACTACCTTAATCTTACCTAAAGCTATCGCTTTAGCAACAGGTATATTTATCATATTCGAGCTGTCCGTCCTCTGGCTTGCCAATCCGTTTGCCTCAGACAAAAATGTTTATCTTTTACTTTCGTGAGATTTATCCTCGGCTTACCTCATCTCCAGAGCAGCTGGATGAGGTTGGATAAAAGGGGAAAATGGAGGGATGTGGTTTCCATGAAAGGTTTTTATTCTGGGAAAGGATAAATAACGCTTGGAATAAAGAAATACGACGGGCTTTTAAGGAAAATTGGTGATGTGGGTGCCAGATGAATAATAAATAAGAGTTTTTTCGACTTTTGAAAGAATGGCTAGAGTAAGGTTCACACGAAGGTTTGCAAAGCAAAATTCGATCTGTATTTACGTTTTTATAGTTTTCATATGGAATATTTAGATAGATGTTATTATTGTTCTTAAACTTCTCTTGTAATTTATTTCCTTATTTCCTTTTCTCACTAGGCTATTTTCCCCGTTGGAGCCCTTGGGCTTATAGCATCCTGCTTTTCCAACTAGGGTTGTAGCTTAGCAAGTAATGATAATGATATAGGGAAAGAAAATTAACTATAGTAACGATAAATGTACCTTAAGGTGGGAAAGAATATTCCTTCATTATAGGATTTTTGTAATTTTCAAACTAAGAATTTACTTTTACAGAGTTCAATAAAGGCGTAGATACATCCAATCACATTCCGATAGGCCTACAAAAAAAAAAAACAAAAAAACCGAAGTTGAATCCAATAGATAAGAGCCATAAAACAAAATAAAATTCCTAAATTGTTTGAAAGCCATAGAAATTAAATGGTTTCTTTATGTTGCATAAACGTCAGACATCAAAATGACAATCATTTTTGACAAGTCTACAAGACGAGTAAATAGGATATCATCATCATCTCCTCCTACGCCTATTGACGCAAAGGGCCTCGGTTAGATTTCGCCAGTCGTCTCTATCTTGAGCTTTTAATTCAATACTTCTCCATTCATCATCTCCTATTTCGCGCTTGGTAGTCCTCAGCCATGTAGGCCTGGGTCTTCCAACTCTTCTAGTACCTTGTGGAGCCCAGCTGAACGTTTGGTAGATTAATCTCTCATGGGGAGTGCGAGTAGCATGCCCAAACCATCTTCATCTACCCATCATCATGATCTCATCCACATATGGCACTCGAGTAATCTCTCTTATAGTTTCATTTCTAATTCTGTCCTGCCATTTAACTCCCAATATCCCTCTGAGGGCTTTGTTCTCAAATCTACTAAATTTATTGGAGATTGTTTCATTATCTTACCATGACTCATGTCCATAGACTAACACCGATCTCACTAAACAGATATATAGTCTGATTTTTGTATGTTATTTCAGGCGATTTGAGAAAAATGAGAGATCACGGAAAGGGAAAGTGTAATTATGACAAGAAATTTTTTTTCAGTCTTTTATTTTGCTGAACTTATATGCATTAAGAGAAATTGCCACCCGTCACATATCAAGTCATTCATTCTACAATCGAAATACGTCCACTTTTTTGCCAAAGTAATAACTTAAGCGGCACTTCTTTAAGATATCAAATGTCTATATTCAAAATGATCTACGTAAGAACTTAGTAAGTCCTACATAATTCTGATACTTTGTGAAAATAATTGAAAATCTTCTAAACCTTCTAAATCTGATACTTTGTGAAAATAATTAAAAATATTCTAAACCTTTTGAATCTGATACTTTGTGAAAATAATTTAAATCTTCTAAACCTTTTAAATCTGATACTTTGTGAAAATAATTTAAAATATTCTAAACCTTTTGAATCCGATACTTTGTGAAAATAATTTAAATTTTCTAAACCTTTTAAATCTAATACTTTGTGAAAATAGTTTAAATCCTCTAAATTTTAAAATCTGATACTTTGTGAAAATAATTTAAATCCACTAAACTTTTTAAATCTGATACTTTGTGAAAATAATTTAAATCTTCTAAAACTTTTACTACAAAACCCCCAAGCATCTATCTTTAAATGGCTAGGTTCAGGTTAGACCAGGCAATAGCTACTGCTGATTCAGCAGTTAAACCTATCAGCTTTGCCAAAAACCCTATTACTAAGTTGACAAGTTTAAATGTTATTTATAAAATAGCAGAGGCAAGGGACAGGACAATATCTTAGAGACTGAACTTATACTACATATAAATTTCAATCTCGATTGATTCTAACTCTAGTTTCAACCTTGGTTGATTCTACCTCCAAGTTTCGATCTCGGTTGATTCTACCTCCAAGTATCGATCTATGTTGATTCTACCTCCAAGTTTCGATCTCGGTTGATTCTACCTCCAAGTATCGATCTATGTTGATTCTACCTCCAAGTATCAATCTATGTTGATTTTACCTCCAAGTATCGATCTATGTTGATTCTACCTCTCAAGCCTCAATCTCGGTCCATTCTACCTCCCAAGCCACGAGCTCGGTCGTTTCGGCCTCCCAAGCCCCGTGCTCAGTCGATTCGACCTCCCAAGCCCCGAGCTCGGTCGATTCGACCTCCCAACCCCCGAGCTTGGTCGATTCGACCTCCCAAGCCTTGAGCTCGGTCGATTTGACCTCCCAAGCCTTGAACTCGGTTGATTCGGCCTCCCAAGCCTCGATCACGGTCGATTCTACCTCGCAAGCCTCGATCTCGGTCCATTCTACCTCCCAAGCCTCGAGCTCGGTCAATTCGGCCTCCCAAGCCCCGATCTCGGTCGATTCGGCCTCCCAAGCCTCGAGCTCGGTCGATTTGACCTCCCAAGCCTCGAGTTCGGTCGATTTGGCCTCCCAAGCCCCGATCTCGGTCGATTCGACCTCCCAAGCCTTGAGCTCAGTCGATTCGACCTCCCAAGCCTTGAACTCGGTTCATTCGGCCTCCCAAGCCTCGATCTCGGTCGATTCTACCTCGCAAGCCTCGATCTCGGTCCATTCTACCTCTCAAGCCCCGATCTCGGTCGATTCGGCCTCCCAAGCCCCGATCTCTGTCGATTCGGCCTCCCAAGCCTCGAGCTCGGTCGATTCGGCCTCCCAAGCCTCGAGTTCGGTCGATTCGGCCTCCCAAGCCTCGAGCTCGGTCGATTCGGCCTCCCAAGCCCCGATCTCTGTCGATTCGGCCTCCCAAGCCCCGAGCTCGGTCGATTCGACCTCCCAAGCCTTGAGCTCGGTTGATTCGACCTCCCAAGCCTTGAATTCGGTTCATTCGGCCTCCCAAGCCTCGATCTCGGTCGATTCTACCTCGCAAGCCTCGATCTCGGTCCATTCTACCTCTCAAGCCCCGATCTCGATCGATTCGGCCTCCCAAGGCCCGATCTCTGTCGATTCGGCCTCCCAAGCCTCGAGCTCGGTCGATTCGGCCTCCCAAGCCTCGAGTTCGGTCGATTCGGCCTCCCAAGCCTCGAGCTCGGTCGATTCGGCCTCCCAAGCCCCGATCTCGGTCGATTCGGCCTCCCAAGCCCCGAGCTCGGTCGATTCGACCTCACAATCCTCGAGCTCGGTCGATTTGACCTCCTAAGCCTCGAGCTCGGTCGATTCGACCTCCCAAGCCTTGATCTCGGTTGATTCTACCCCCCAAGCCCCGAGCTCTGTCGATTCGGCCTCCCAAACCTCGATCTCGGTCGATTCTACCTCCCAAGCCTGGACTTCGGTTATATCTTGTTTGACATTCCATAGTAACGTCCGTATAAGATCTTCTTAGAGGATAAAAAAAATGTTTACGAAAACTGATTACTCCTTTATTCCTGCTTTTGAATTGGAGTTCTAAATGGATTGAGTAAACTTCGATCGAAGAATATATTATATCAGAACATGCACCATAAGGAAAATCTTAAGAAAATAGGATGATTAATGTAGCCTGTAACTTGTTCTTGCACAGAAAACTTCTTGCATGTGCACAATGAATCATTGATGTAAACGATACTAAAAAATTAATGAGATATCATATAAAAAAACTTAAAGCTTCAAAAATTAATGCAAATTTCTTCCCCATGAAACATCACTTATCATTTATAGAATGGAGCTTACCAAGTGTTAAGCCAAGAATCTTATTCCTAATTTAGTTTATTTATTATTTATAAAATGAATAAACCAAGTGTGAAGCCAAACGTATAATAGAACAAGAATCTTATTCCTAATTTTCTATTATTCATTATTTAAAAAAAAAAATGATTGGTAAAAAGGTAGAAGATTCACTATTCATGGAGAGCAGCATTTCCATAATGAGAGTGTCAGAATGTTAATAATGTTCACAGTGTTAGCAAGATATTTCATTTCACAGGGTTAGCAAGATATTTTATAACATTCTCTCTCTCTCTCTCTCTCTCTCTCTCTCTCTCTCTCTCTCTCTCTCTCTCTCTCTCTCTCTCTCTCTCTCATCTTCTTCACTGAAAAATATACTCCTAGTCAAAAGAAGGAAGAGTAAAGAGCCAAGCAAAAAGGTTCTTCCGGGGTAAATGGAATCTTAGGCGACCGAGTCTACTCACTTCCAGGGATCGTATTCATGGACGTGGAAAAGTTTTCTCGCGTCTCCGAAATTAATTGCAAAATAGGGACGGTAGGACGGCTCTCCCTTTATCCGATTGTCCTCTCTCTCTCATACGCTGTCCCTGAAGGCACAGGAGAGAGGTATGAAATGAGAGATAGGATTCATTGAGGACAAGTGAGGAGGGAGAAGGAAGTTTCTATGACTGGGGTAAATATGTTTCGTTCGAGAGACATTAGGTGCTCCAACGTGGTTGTTGTCTCGCTAGTAAGAGACAAATTTCTTAAGATTGTGGAAGTCATATTCATCTTCTTAAGGCATTTGCTTTTGTTCCTTTTCATTTCTTTTGAATTGTCGATTCTTTGTCATCTGTTTTCTTTTATTTTTCATTATTATTTTTTTTTTTTTAAGGGAAGTGGGTTTTATCGAATGATAAACACATGGTTTCGTGTTCTTTTCCTTTAGGGTCATTACTCAGGTCTAAGAATTATCATATCTTTTATGTGATAATATTATCATAGCCGTATGTTGTATGATACTTCATTTACTCTACTTTAAAAACTATTTCCTTATAAAAGAACGATTTCGTATAATAGATATATATATTTTATATATATATATAAAATGTATGTATGTATTTTTTTTATCATAGCATTTTGCCGTCTCTGATATGTTTACAATTTTTACCAAGACGTAAAATGTAACTTTTTGCAGTTCGTCTGGAAAACTACTCTTAATAATAATCACATGGAACACATCAAGGTATCAATCTCCCCTATATAATAATGAGCAAGTGTCTTGGTATATATATATATATATATATATATATATATATATATATATATATATATAATTTCTTTTCGGTCACGTTCAGCTCTCCCTGTCCCTCGGATAGGGGGAGAGGGAGTAGTCATATCCTGGTGAGAAGGGAGTGAATGTGCCTGTTTGTGCATATCTATCTAAATATTTCGCCATCATTGTTGACGGGTCGCGTACTCGACAGTAGTTTGGAATAAAGACTGACGAAAACCAGGAAAGAATAAAAAAAAAAACTAAGAGAAAAAGGAGGAAAATATTCTGGTTAATAGTTAACACATTAGCACAATGGGGGAATATGAACGTAGCAACTTTCAGTAACCAGCTAGCGTTCAACTTCCCGGAGTGGGTAGACTCGTTCACGAGAAAATATCCACTGCGAATAGCCCGTGGCTCCCAGCAGGGTAGGAGGTGATGCCATTCGGAAAATCTGTTAAGGGAACCACTTAGGCACGAAGTCCACTATTCTCCCGGCTAAGCGGTTATGACGTTTAAGACAAAACTGTATAGTTGATATGCCTTTCGGAGCTTATAAGAATTTTATATATGATGAAAAAAGACCTTATTAAGTAGGTAGTTGCCTCAGCCAACGATATTAGCAGGATTATTTTTACGATTATACCCGTTTTTTTTTTTTTCAGAAATATTTATTTGGCCTTTTAGGGGAATGTGAACTCAGAGCCAAATAAATATTCCAATATTTTAACTGATCCAAATTTGGTAAGAGGACCGTAGAGTTCATCTATTAAAGGTTTAAAGGTCGCTCATGAATGGCAGAGGCAAGGGACAGTGACGTTGCCCTATGAAGCAAGACAATGCCCTTGAGACTGAACATATATTCATATGATCAGCGCCCAAGCCCCCTTTCCACCCAAGCTAGGACCAAAGAGGGTCAGGCAATGGCTGCTGATGACTCAGCTGATAGACCTATAGGCTCCGCCAAACCCCCCATCATAGCTTGTAAGGATGGTGAGGTTGCGGCGACCAAAGAGACTAACGAATTTTAGCGGGACTCGAACCCCAGTCTGATGTTCGCCAATCAGGGACGTTACCACATCGGCCATCACACTTGCCAATATTCAGATTTTTAGACAATTTACAAACTGAAATCAAAATTTTTAGTATGGTGGAAAATAGACCGAGGAAGGCTTTGTTTGATTTTGAATGAAGATTGGATCGGGACCTGGATTAAAGATTGTGTTTTTTTTTTCTTCTCAAATTTTCTTAGTTTTAGTTGAATTCTGGGAATTTGGAATTTCCATTTTGTAAATTCATGGTTTTTTGTAGGTTAGATGATGTATCAACAGGTGTCTTGGAATGATAGATTATATCAGTACATATAGTTAATTATGCCTTTATATGTATGTATGTATGTATGTATGTATGTATGTATTTATGTATGTATGTTTATGATATATATATATATATATATATATATATATATATATATATATATATCTATTATATATATTATATAAAGTTTATATTTATATATTTATATATGCAAATATGGCATAATATATATATATATATATATATATATATATATATATATATATATACACACACACACACACACACACATATATATATATATATATATATATATATGTGTGTGTGTATGTAGATAGATACAGATAATTCATCAAGAATTCAAACCTCCTTACTATAACATATGCACTGCATATAAACGAAGGCATATGATCTAAGCTTTAAGTCCTTTTATAATGTTGCAGTCCTGAAAAGCAAATCATCCCAGATCTTTCACTTCGGGAAAAATATAGGAAAAAATATTCAGGAAAACCAGAGCTCAAACGGAGTCGTATACCTCAGAATTTAATGGGATGCAACACGTTTCACAGTGGTGTTGTGAGAGAGCCAACATTCGAGGGCAAATGATTGTTAGAAATTGCTTTTCATAGTAATATGGAAGACTACAACCATAGCATTTTGTGATTAAATCGAACATCACATTTTCTAATGTCACATAATTCAATTATAAATAAATTTTAAAAGAAACCAAAATAATGTTTTCTACAAACATTGTATTTATTTTAGTAAAAGAAATTGGGTGTTACGTTTTCTACGGTCACAGAGTTTAATTATAAATAAATTTTAAAAGAAACTAAATATATTGTCTCTACAAACATTGTATTTATTTCAATAAAATTATCAGGTGATACATATTCCACGGTCACAGAAATCACTTATAAACCAGTATTAAAAAAATAGAGATATCAAATATATGAAACTTGCTTTTTTAGGTATGGAACTCGTGCAAATACTGCACAGTATCGGAGAGGTTTGAACTCCACTGAGAGAGAGAGAGAGAGAGAGAGAGAGAGAGAGAGAGAGAGAGAGAGAGAGAGAGAGAGCTGGGCCTTGCCTATTAAGAATCTGCCTCTCTTGCGGTAGAGAGAACGTTGGCCAAGTCAGCGTTATGGTAATGCCTCTTCAGTCTTCTGAATATATGAGGTAAGCTAACGGTGAAGCCATGATCTATTATACGTCTCTCAATTTTGCGGGATATAGGCTAAAAGGCTTACATAACTTTGGCACACTTTTGAGAGAGAGAGAGAGAGAGAGAGAGAGAGAGAGAGAGAGAGAGAGAGAGAGAGAGCAGTTACATCAAATTCTTCCTGGCAGAAATTTGTCATTCATTATAGAATTTCATGTGAATTTGAAGATTTTAATCATTGACATTCTGACTAGTTGAGAGAGAGAGAGAGAGAGAGAGAGAGAGAGAGAGAGAGAGAGATTTTAAACTGGCATCTAATCAACATTGAAATCCATGTACCAAGATGCTTTTCATGATATGAAAGTTTTCATTTCAACTCGCTGAAACTGCAAAAAGTAAATGTGTTCTCCCTCAATGAACGGAAACGGCTAGGCCTATATGATCGCGCTCATTTACAAAACTAAATATACAGACAAATTTCCAAGTTTCTTTGCTGGAAGATAAAGAGTAATTTCTAGTTGGTATCCATTTCAGGAATATTCCCGTATTCAATTCAAATATATTTCCTGATATAGGTCTAATGTTGAAACTCAAACAGCCAACATTTTGTTTTTCTGAATAGGGAGTTATTTGGATATTTTTAGTAATAGATTATTCTCGGCGTTACACATCAATCTTTGTTATAATGTTTTCCTCAAGGTCTATAGAATACCGGTTTTCCCCGTTTGATAGAAGGCATTGGAGAGGACGTATCAGGCAACCAACCACTTAATGTGGGGATAACGATGGGAAAGAAGAATCTACAATCTCTTTTGCTATGGTTGCCATAATAAAAGTTCATAACAAATTTATCGATACTTGGGTATCAAATGGATAAAATGGGCTGGCCAATTATTATTATCACAAGGCAATACTTATAGACAAACCTATGTTCTTGCTGTACTTAAAAAAAAAATCCATGCATTGTTGACAAATACTTGAAACTTTCTGTGTTCACTGTTTATCGCTGAAGGACAGACTATTCTATTTGTATTCATTCCCCCGGGAAATCCGATAAAGAGTACGACACAGGCCATTATTTATCCCCTCTGCTTCCCGAATCTATGCGGATAAATTATTCACGTTTCCTATATTTTTTTCTTGTCTATTTTTTTCTTTACCTTTAGGTTTTGAGTTCGTATTAGAGAGATTTTATTGTATTAGCTTTATGTTTGTGGGATTTGTCTCTGAAAACTAATATGACAAATCCATTCCATGCATTATATATACACTCACTCACGTATATATATATATATATATATATATATATATATATATATATATATATATATATATTACCTCAATGTATGAGCGCTCCAACACGAGATACAAGGCAACAACCGAACAAAATTTCGTATTGAGATACGAGCAAGCTTACAGATGCTAACGCTAGATGGCAGAACGCAAAGTTATAAGTAATCAGTTCACATGGCCGTCGACTTCTGTGTATATTTCCTGTGCTGTGTTTCTGTTATGTACGCGATTTTCATTGTATTTGTGGACATTCTTTGTAATAAGTGATGGGTCTTAAGAGAGCAAGTGATAACGTTGGCAGCGAGAAGAAAAAACTATGATGGCAATGGAGATGAAGCATGAAATCGAGAAACATGAGGGTGTTGTCCTTGTGGGTGAGTTGGCACGCCATTACGTTCCGAGTCCATCGACGATCGAAAAAACTGGAAGAGAATAAACATTTTTTTTTTTATTAAACTGAGCTAAGTTCAGTTAATTTGATTTCAAAATTACGAGTTACACTATGTGTAAGAATCAGAATTATTATGATGACACCGTCCAACTCTACTTACCTTCTTCCCTCCCTCCTTAACGCATCGCCGTTAGCCGTTAATGTCTCTTTCGAAGGTAAGAACTCTATAAAATCACAGTCTGTTTTGTCAAACAGTTATCGTTTATTTTATCATTATGTCTGTGTGTACTGTATGTCTATTTGATTTGGGTGTTGGTAGAGTGCCATATCGGATGAAATTTTTGTTAGTTATGTTATATGGGAAAATTTGAATTGAGATCCAGACAAATTGATTAAGGGGCTCGGTCTAGGGATTAATGAGACTCGTACAACAAGATATTATTTATTATTATTATTATTATTATTATTATTTCTAGCTAAGCTACAACCCTAGTTTGAAAAGCAGTATGCTATAAGCCCAAGGGCTTCAACAGGGAAAATTAGCACGGTGAGGAAAGGAAATAAGGAAATAAATTAACTATATGAGGAGTAATGAACAATTAGAATAGAGTATTTTAAGAACAGTAACAACATTAAAACAGATCTTTCATATATAAACTATATAAAGAGACTTAGGTCAGCTGTTCAACATAAAACATTTGCTGTAAGTTTGATCTTTGGAAGTTCTACCGATTCAACTACCCGATTAGGAAGATCATTCATGTACCTATTATGCACACACACACACACACACACACACACACACACATATATATATATATATATATATATATATATATATATATATATATCTAATACTGTATATATATATATGTATATATATGTCTGTATATATATATATATATATATATATGTATATATATATATATATATATATATATATATATATAAGTATATATATATAAGTATATATATATATATATATATATATATATATATATATATTATGTTTGTTGTATAGGCCTATATATACAGTATATGTGGGTGTGTCTATGTATATACACTTACAGTATATATATATATATATATATATATATATATATATATATATATATATATATATATATATATTATGTGTGTGCATTGTTAAGGCCTATATATATATATAGTATATGTGGGTGTGTCTATGTATATATACTTACGATATATATATATATATATATATATATATATATATATATATATATATATATGTGTGTGTGTGTGTGTGTGTGTGTGTGTATGCATATTTATATATATATATATATATATACTGTATATATACAATTTATGTTTATATGTGTGTATATATGTATGTATACATTCATACATTGCTGTATTTCCTAAACTCATTCTCCTCTTTACACTCCTCTGGAGACGAGAACGGACTCTATACTCATTTATTTATTCATTTCACCAATCTACATTGTTTTAGTTAAGCTTATCAAATCCAAGAACTGCAATATTCACCTCCCCAACACCCTTCAACAACAGCATATCCTCACTATATTTCCTTTGAAGTTCCTTAATCTATAAATAATTTATTTTGTTTCTATTTTCTACCACAATTTCCCCATATTTTTCCATACGCTTTATGCTTATCTCTTCTCTCTTGTTCTTCTTAACTATTTTTAATGATAGTAGATGGGAGGAAAGGCTGAAGCTCTCTAGTGAAGAGTATTAACTCATCTCCTTTCGTGTTCCCTGAATCTAATAACAGCGATGCTACTTTTTCTAGTGTATTAGTCGACGTGAAAATGGTGTTAATATACTTTCCAAAAGGCGAAAATATATGCCAGTTTTTGGTTTAGGTTATTGATATCGTCATAGGCCTATCTCTGATGAGAAGATTCGTCTCTTGCAAAGAAGATAATTTGATATGTGAAGGGTGATAATAATTTTTGAATATTAGCGTATAAAAGTCCTTGGTGATTATTCTTGAGAGAGAGAGAGAGAGAGAGAGAGAGAGAGAGAGAGAGAGAGAGAGAGAGAGAGAGAGAGAGAGAGTTTAAACTGGCATCTAATCAACATTGAAATCATTTACCAAGATGCTTTTCATATGAATGTTTTCAACTCGCTGAAACTGCAAAAAGTAAATGTGTTCTCACTCAATGAACGGAAACGACGGCTAGGCCTATATGATCACGTTCATTTACTAAACTAAATATGCAGACAAATTTCAAGTTTCTTTGCTGTAAGATAAAAGAGTAATTTCTAGTTGGTATTCGTTTCAGGAATATTCCTGTAATTTTTCAAATATATTTCTTGGTATAGGTCTAATAATGAAACTCAAGCAGCCAACATTTTGTTTTTCTGAATAGGTAGTTATTTGGGTATTTGTAGTTCTAGATTATTCTCGGCGTTACACATCAATCTTTGTTATAATGTTTTCCCCAAGGTCTATAAAATACCGGTTTTTCCCTTTTGATAGAAGGCATTGGAGAGGACGTATCAGGCAACCAACCACTTAATGTGGGGATAACGGTGGGAAAGAAGAATCCACAATCTCTTTTGCTATGGTTGGCCATAATAAAAGTAATGTTTAACAAATTTGTCGATACTGAGGTATCAAATGTATAAAAGGGGCTGGCCAATTACTACCACAAGGCAACACTTATAGGGAAACCTATATTCTTGCTGTACTTCAAAATAAATCCATGTATTATTGACAAATACTTGTAACTTTCTGTTATCACTGTTTATCGCTGAAGGACTGACTATTCTATTTGTATTCCCTCGGGAAATCATTATTTTTGCCCAGCTTCCCTAAATTTATGCCGATAAATTATTCTCGTTTCCTATATTTTTTTCTTGTTTTTTTTTCTTTCTCTTTAGGTTTTGAGTTCGTAATAGGGAGATTTATTGTATTAGCTTTCCGGTTGTGGGATTATATAGGCCTATACAAGCACACACATATGTGTGTGTGTATATATATATATATATATATATATATATATATATATATATGTATATATATATATATATATATATATATATATATAAATGCCAACAAGCAAACAAAATTTTGTATTGAGATACGAGCAAGCTTACAGATGCTAACGCTAGATGGCAGAGCGTCCACTCTAACTGCAAAGTTATTTGTTTTTAGTTAGTTCACATGGCCGTCGACTACTACATACATTTTCCGTCTTGTGTTTGCGTTATTTACGTGATTTTCATTGTATGTGTGGACATTCTTTGTAATAAGTGATGGGTCTTAAGAAAGCAAGTGATAATGTTGGCTGCGAGAAGAAAACAACTATGATGACAATGGAGATGAAGCATGAAATCGAGAAACATGAGGGTGTTGTCCTTGTGGGTGAGTTGGCACGCCATTACGTTCGGAGTCCATCGACGATCGAAAAGACTAGAAAAGAATAAACGTTTTTTTTTTTTTTTATTATTATTAAATTGAGCTAAGTTCAGTTAATTTGATTTCAAAATTACGTGTTACACTATTTGTAAGAAACAGTATTATTATGGAAATACCGTCCAACTCTACTTACCTTCTTCCCTCCGTCCTCAACACATTGCCGTTAGCCGTTAATGTCTCTTTCGAAGGTAAGAACTATAAAATCACAGTCGGTTTCATCAAACAGTTATCGTTTATTTTATCATTATGTCTGTGTGTATACTGTATGTCTATTTGATTTGGGTGTTGGTAGAGTGCCATATCGGCTGAAATTTTTGTTAGTTATGTTATATGGGAAAATTTCAATTGAGATCCAAACAAATTGATTAAGGGGCTCGGTCTAGGGATTAATGAGACTCGTACAACAAGATATTACTGTTATTATTATTATTATTATTATTATTATTATTTCTAGCTAAGCTACAACCCTAGTTTGAAAAGCTGTATGCTATAAGCCCATGGGCTCCAACAGGAAAAATTAGCCCGGCGAGGAAAGGAAATAAGGAAATAAATTAACTATATGAGGAGTAATGAACAATTAAGATAGAGTATTTTAAGGACAGTAACAACATTAAAAAAAGATCTTTCATATATAAACTATGAAAAGAGACCTAGGTCGGCTGTTCAACATAAAACATTTGCTGTAAGTTTGAACTTTTTGAAGTTCTACCGATTCAACTACCCGATTTGGAAGATCATTCATGTATATATATTTATCTATCTATCTATCTATATCTATATACAGTATAATATATATATATATATATATATATATATATATATATATATATATATATATATATACTGTGTATATATAGGCCAATATATATAGTATATGTGGGTGTGTCTATGTAAGTATACTTTCAGTATATATAATATAGGCATATATATACTGTATATATATACATATATATATTTATAATTTATATTTGTGTATATATGTATGTATGCATTCATACATTGCAGTATTTCCGAAACCCCTTCATCTCTTTACATTCCTCTGGAGACGAGAAAGGACTCTATCCTCATTTATATATTCATTTCACCAATCTACATTGTTTTAGTTGTGGTCATCTATTCACAGAACTGATTATAATATTCACCATCTCCAACACCCTTGAACAACGTCATACCCTTTCCATATTTTCTTTTAAAGTTCCTCAATCCATAAATGATATATTTTTTTCTTGATCTATTTTCTATCACACTTTTTTTACATAGTTTTTCATAGGCTCTAGTTTATCTTTTGTTGTTCTTATCTATTTTAATGACAGTAGATGGGAGGAAAGGCTGAAGCTCTCTAGTGAAGAGTATTAACTCATCTCCTTTCGTGTTCCCTGAATCTAATAACAGCGATGCTACTTTTTCTAGTGTATTAGTCGACGTGAAAATGGTGTTAATATACTTTCCAAAAGGCGAAGATATATGCCAGTTTTTGGGTTAGGCTATTAATATCGTCATAGGCCTATCTCTGATGAGAAGATTCGCCTCTTGCAAAGAAGATCATTTGATACGAGAAGGATGATAATAATTTTTTAATATTAGCGTATAAAAAACCCTTTGGTAATTATCCGAGAGAGAGAGAGAGAGAGAGAGAGAGAGAGAGAGAGAGAGAGAGAGAGAGAGAGAGGAGCAAATTGTGTGTGTGAGAGAGAGAGAGAGAGAGAGAGAGAGAGAGAGAGAGAGAGAGAGAGAGAGAGAGAGATAATTTTTTAATCTAGTATCTAATTACCATTGAAATCCATTTACCAAGATGCTCTTCATGATATAAAATTTTTCATTGCAACTCGCTGGAGCTGCAAAGAGTAAATATTTTCTCCCTCAACGGAGGGAAACGGCTAGGCCTATATGATCACGCTCATTTACAGGAATAAATATACAGAAATATTTCCAAGTTTCTTTGCTGGAAGATAAAAAGTAATTTCTAGTTGGTATCCGTTTTAGGAATATTCCTGTATTTTATTCAAATATATTTCCTGGTATAGGTCTAATTATGAAACTCAAACAGCCAACATTTTGTTTTTCTGAATAGGGAATTATTTGGATATTTCTAGTTCTAGATTATTCTCGGCGTTACACATCAATCTTTGTTATAATGTTTTCCCCAAGGTCTATAAAATACCGGTTTTTCCCTTTTGATAGAAGGCATTGGAGAGGACGTATCAGGCAACCAACCACTTAATGTGGGGATAACGATGGGAAAGAAGAATCTACAATCTCTTTTGCTATGGTTGCCATAATAAAAGTTCATAACAAATTTATCGATACTTGGGTATCAAATGGATAAAATGGGCTGGCCAATTACTAGTAGTAATTGGCCAGCAAGGCAATACTTATAGGGAAACCTATATTCTTGCTGTACTTCAACAAAAATCCATGTATTATTGACAAATACTTGTAACTTTCTGTTATCACTGTTTATCGCTGAAGGACAGACTATTCTGTTTGTATTCCATCGGGAAATCAGATAAAGAGTACGAAACAGCCTATTATTTATGCCCAGCTTCCCTGAATCTATGCTGATGAATTATTCTCGTTTCCTATATTTTTTTGTTTTTCTTGTCTTTTTTTTTCTTTCCCTTTAGGTTTTGAGTTCGTATTAGGGAGATTTATTGTATTAGCATTCCGGTTGTGGGATTATATAGGCTTATACAAGCACACATGTGTGTGCGTGTATATATATATATATATATATATATATATATATATATATATATATATATATATAGGTTTATCTGCTGAGTCATCAGCAGCCATTGCCTGGCCCTCGCTGGTCCTAGCTTGGGTGGAGAGGGGGCTTTGGTACTGATCATATAATATATGGTCAGTCTCCAAGGCATTGCCCTGTCCCTTGCCGCTGCCATTCATGAGCGGTCTTTTAAATCTTTATGGCCTAAGATTTTAAGTTTTTAAATGGCGACTGCAGGGTTCTTCTCAAAAAAAAAAGAAAAAAAAAGACAGATAAATTACTACACTAACTCTTAAACTAATTAGTAGTATCGGTATCATCTAATCAAGGAACTAATATGAATTAGAATATCATCATAAAAAATCTGTGTCAGTGCCAAAGACAAAATACAAATTTTTATTTTGCTGTACCGAGCTTTGTCAAAAAGGAAGGAACTGCAACTCTGCATCCTAAATTATATCAATCTATTTCTCAGGCCATTCAATAATTTTCTTCGTGGCAGAATGACATAAGGAGGCAGTTAACCTCTTCTTTGTCACTTTTCTTCTAAAACATATGGTTTCCGAGTTTTAAAACATTTTCCATTTTGCTTCAAGGCAATTGGTTAGACCGTTAGACACATTATTCTCTTTTAAAATTGTTCGTGATTTCTTATTTAGAAACTGTAGTTGCTTTTCTCTTTAGCCTCCGTATAGAAAGCAAACTCGTAATTGTTTAAGAGATTCCCGAGATGAATTTTATAAGCATAAAGAAAATTCTTAGGAACTTATAATAGTTGAATACTGATGCTGTTTCTACAGAAGAATTCTTTATCGTTATTTATTATCATAAAATAACTTTAAATTTAATTGTGTAAGGTATTAAAGTAATTATAAGAAGGTGTAAGAAGAGCATCATTAATTGAAATAAAATAATTTTAAATTTATGTGTAAGGCATTAAAGTACTGTATGTGTAAAGTAAGCACCATTAGTTAAAAAAAATAACTCCAGGAATTACATTATCAATTTATTGACCATATAGGCTGCAACGCCTGTTTACACACAGTAGTTAAATCTGTTCCTTCATGGTGGTTCCACTCACAACAACATCACAGGAAACGTAAATAAAATCCTTTCCCAAAACGCCAAGTCTTCCTAATTTGTACCAACCGTGTGTCACACGATCGCACATAGTTCATTCTGTGTATATATTATGCTTGTATCTTCGCTTTTCCTTTGCACCAAAAAGAACCTGAATAAACATGCCTGTTTTTCTCACCGTTAACGGTATCGGTTTTGAACATGAAATTTCCTGCTGCATTGAGCTTTTGTATATAAAGGAGAGTGTTCCATAATAAACTCACTCAGTTGCTTTCATTCTGTCTTTGAGTCACAACCTTCTCTCGGCCCGTCACAAATTTCTCAATTCTCCCCCTATTGTCTATATTCAAGACTTTTCGACCCGATCACTTTTGCATACCAATCAACTTGCTCACCTGTAACACTTGTCTTTGAGAGGATATGAATTATTTTATTTTGATTTAAGAGAGGAAAATAATCTGGAGATATTAACGATTTCCTAAATATTTTTAGGAGGATTATTTATGGAAGAGCTTTTACTCTTTAAACTTGAATGCCATTCCTTAGTAATAATTACTATCTCCCCTTTATTATAAAGAACTAGTCTCTCTCTCTCTCTCTCTCTCTCTCTCTCTCTCTCTCTCTCTCTCTCTCTCTCTCTCTCTCTATATATATATATATATATATACAGTAATATATATATATATATATATATATATATATATATATATATATATATATATATATATATATATTTATATATACACACATACATATACATATATATACATACATATATATATATATATATATATATATATATATACAAATATATATTCTTTCCGGTTACGCTCAGCGGCTTTGCCAGACGTATAACTACTGTGTCTCTCCTCATCCCGCGAGTTAGGGGGAAGGCGAGTAGTCATACCATGGTGAGACGAGAGGTATACTGTGCGTGAGCGTGTGTGCATATATATGTAAATATTTAGTAGTCATTTTTGACTGGTGTTCCTCAGAGTAGTGTTCTTGGCCCATTACTTTTCATACTCTACACATGACATGTGGTTTGGCCTAGAAACCAAGCTTGTTGGTTATGCAGATGATGCTACTCTCTTTGCATCAATTTCATCTCTTGAATGTAGATCTGGGGTTGCTGAATCCCTTAATAGAGATCTAGTTAATGGTTAACGATTAAACGTACCATTAATGAATTGCTAAACCCAAAAGTAAATAAATACTTTAACAACAGAAGAACATACGTAAAAGGAATTAATAATGATAATAATAATAATAATAATAATAATAATAATAATAATATTGGTGGTAGTTAATGTATTCATAAGCTTTGAATATCTTCTGGTCCTCATTTCTTTTTCTTATATTAAAAGTTATTCAGTTTAGGTATTTTACTCGTCAAGTTATAAGCTTATTCTTATTTTTTTATTCATTTATTTTCTGGTTATCTCAGTACTCTCTCTCTCTCTCTCTCTCTCTCTCTCTCTCTCTCTCTCTCTCTCCACAAAAGGAAATATATCCAGCTGTGTGCACACCCTTGTCCTTGCCAAAAGAAATCTCTCGGCGTTTCCTTTTTAATTCTCTATTTTATTATCTTTGTTCTCTTCCCCAGATTCTAAATTACGTTTAAACTCTTTTCCGCCATTAAGTCCTACATTCAATCTATTTCTTATCTTTTCTCCCCCTAACATCCACAGTCAAAAATCTATCCCTTGTTTTCCATAGAGCTGAAATATAAGGAAAAGAAAATAGCCAACAAAGAAGAGGGTGTATGATTGGTGTTTGTATGCAAGAAAAAAAATACCCAGATGTTTTCACATCTTTAATTGCTCGCATACAAACCTTCAAATTTTTTTCCATACCCATGGTCTGAAAATGGCTCAGTATCTTTGATGAAATTTTGACCTAAATTATCCTTAACCAAGAGAACCTTTTACCCTATCTCTTCTATGGCGAGCATAGGCTACGATAAACCTTTCTTGATTTTACTATATGCAAGACACGGGCTCTTGTTGCTAAACACTTTTTCCTTATAACCTTTCTTTGAACCCATTAGAATTGGAATGCGCATGCACAGCTTTCCAAGATTCACCTTTATCTACCAGATCAAAATTGCATTTTTTTTTTTTCAAGTACAACTGTTTTTCCATCACTTGTAAAATCTAGATTATAACTTTACTTCTTTGTGATCTTTTTAAAGTTGCTCTTAAGTGAAGTAGTAAATGTTAAAGCTAACATGATTAGGTACATATCTAATATACACGGAATATAAAAGGTAAAGGTTAGATATGTGGAGATACGTCAACTTGGTAGAAATGATCGCATAGGTAAGAGGGTTGATCTGTGTGCTGAGATGGTCTGATCATGTAGAAAGAATGATAAAAGGAGGGGATAGATAAGGGAAAAAAAATGTTTGAAAGTAAATGTCTTGTTACAAAGGAAGCACATCAGTACTTAAACTTTTAAAGGTAAATAACGCATGTGCGTTACTAAGCTCAACGAACTGTTTATGATCCTTATAGGGGAGGGGAGGGGGTGTCGGTGAATGATACTGATAATTTTTTTAAAGCTCTCCTTTCTAGCGTTACTCCCTGTTATGAATACATGACTTGATATTGACAAAAGATACACATACATATGTGAGTTTGAGTCTATCTCTCTCTCTCTCTCTCTCTCTCTCTCTCTCTCTCTCTCTCTCTCTCTCTCTCTCTCCACTAAAGGAAATATAACGAGCTCTTTGCTGTATGTGCACCTATGTCTTTGCCAAAAGAAATCTCTTGGCGTTTCCTTTTTAATTCTCTATTCTTTTTTTTATCTTTTTTCTTCTTTTCCCCAGATTCTAAATTAGGCTCAAACTCTTTTCCACCAATAAATCCTGCATTCATTCTATTTCTTATCCTTTCTCCCCGTAACATCCACAGTCAAAAAACTATCCTTTGTTTTCAATAGAGCTCAAATATAAGGAAAAGAAAATAGCCAACAAACAAGAGGGTGTGTAATTGGTGTTTGTATGCAAGAAAAAAAATACCCAGATGTTTTCACATCTTTAATTGCTCGCATACAAACCTTCAATTTTTTTTTCATAACCATAGTCTGAAAACGGGTTAATATCTTTGTTTTTAATTTTGACCTAACTTGTCCTTAACCAAAGGAACCTTTCACCACAACTCTTCTATGGCGAACATAGGGTACGATAAACCTTTTTTGATTTTACTATATGCAAGACACGGGCTCTTGTTGCTTAACCCGTGACATGATAAATTTTCTTTGAACCCATTAGAATTGGCAACTTTCCAAGGTTCACCTTTACATACCAGATCGAACTTTCATCTTTTCAAGTATAACTGTTTTTCCATCACTTGTTGTAAAATCTAAATTATAACTATACTTCTTTATGTGATCTTTTTCAATTTGCTCTTAAATGAAGTATTAAATGTTAATACTTACACGATTAGGTACATATCTAATATACACATTTTAAGAATTGAAAAGGTTAGAAATGTGGAGATATGTCAACTTTGTAGAAATGGTCGATATAGGTGAAAGGGTTGATCTGTGTGCTGAGATGGTCTGATCATGTAGAAAGAATGAAAAGATAAGGAGAGGATAGGATAGATAGGGGGAAATAAATGGAATTAAATGTATTCTTACACAGGAAGCACGTCCGTACTTATAGGTAAATGACGCGGTGTGCGTTACGGAGCTCAACGAGCTGTTTATGAGCCTTTTTAGGAGGGGGAGCAGTGAATGAGGCTGATCATTTTTTGAAAGCTCTTCTTTCTAGCGTCACCCCCTTTATGGAAAAATGACTTGATATTGACGAAAGATACACATACATCTGTGCGTTTGCATTTCTCTCTCTCTCTCTCTCTCTCTCTCTCTCTCTCTCTCTCTCTCTCTCTCTCTCTCTCTCTACGCAAAAGGAAATATATCGAGCTCTTTGCTGTGTGCACACCCATGTCTTTGCCAGAAGAAATCTCTCAGCGTTTCCTTTTTAATTCTCTATTCTTTTTTATCTTTTTTCTTTTCCCCAGATTCTAAATAACGCTCGAACTCTTTTCCGCCGTTAATTCCTACATTCATTCTAATTCTTAACTTTTCTCCCCCTAGCATCCACAGTCAAAAATCTATCCCTTGTTTTCAATAGAGCTGAAATATAAGGAAAAGAAAATACCCAACAAAGAAGAGGGTGTGTAATTGGTGTTTGTATGCAGGAAAGGAATAGCCAGATGTTTTCACATCTTTAATTGCTCGCATACAAACCTTCATTTTTTTTTTCATAACCATGGTCAGAAAATGGATCAATAACTTTTTTTTGTATTTTGACCTAACTTATCCTTAACCAAGAGAACCTTTTACCATAACCCTTCTATGGCGAGTATAAGCTACGATAAACCGTTCTTGATTCTACTATATGCAAGACACAGGCTCTTGTTGCTAAACACGTAACATGATAAATTTGCTTTGTACCCATAAGAATTGGCATGGGCAACTTTCCAAGATTCACCTTTTATATACCAGATCGAAATTGCATCTTTTTCAAGTACGACTGTTTTTCCATCACTTGTAAAATCTAAATTATAGCTATACTTATATATGTGATCTTTTTCTATTTGCTCTTAAGTGAAGTATCAAATGTTAAAGGTAACGTGATTAGGTACATATCTAATATACACGGCATGAGAAAAGAAAAGGTTAGAAATATGGAGATACGTCAACTTGGTAGAAATGATTGCATAGGTGAAAGAATTGATATGTGTGCTGCGATGGTCTGATCATGTAGAAAGAATGAAAAGAGAAGGAGAGGATATATAGAGGGAAAGAAATGTTGGAAAGGAAATATCTTGTTACAAAGGAAGCACATCAGTACTTAAAATTTTAAAGGTAAATAACGCATGTGCGTTACTAAGCTCAACGAACTGTTTATGATCCTTATGTGGGGGGGGGGGGGCGCGGTGAATGATACTGATAATTTTTTTAAAGCTCTTCTTTCTAGCGTTACCCTCTGTTTTGAATACATGACTTGATATTGACAAAAGATACACATACATCTGTGAGTTCTCTCTCTCTCTCTCTCTCTCTCTCTCTCTCTCTCTCTCTCTCTCTCTCTCTCTCTCTCTCTCACTAAAGGAAATATATCGAGCTCTTTGCTGTATGTGCACCCATGTCTTTGGTAGAAAAAATCTTTCGGCGTTTCCTTTTTAATTATCTATTTTTTTTATCCTTTTTCCTTTCCCCAAACTGTAAATAACGCTCAAACTCTTTTCCACTAATAAATCCTACATTTATTAAATTTCTTATCTTTTCTTACCCTAACATCCACAGTCAAAAATCTATCCCTTGTTTTCAATAGAGCTGAAATATAAGGAAAAGAAAATAGCCAACAAAGAAGAGGGTGTGTAATTGGTTTGTATGCAGGAAAAAAATACCCAGATGTTTTCACATCTTTAATTGCTCGCATACAAACCTTCAAATTTTTTTCATAACCATAGTCTGAAAACGGGTTAATATCTTTGTTTTGAATTTTGACCTAAATTATCCTTAACCAAGAGAACCTTTTACCCTATCTCTTCTATGGCGAGCATAGGCTACGATAAACCTTTCTTGATTTTACTATATGCAAGACACGGGCTCTTGTTGCTAAACACATTTTCCTGATAAACTTTCTTTGAACCCATTAGAATTGGAATGCGCAGCTTTCCAAGATTCACCTTTATCTACCAGATCAAAATTGCATTTTTTTTTTTCAAGTACAACTGTTTTTCCATCACTTGTAAAATCTAAATTATAACTATACTTCTTTATGTGATCTTTTTCTATTTGCTCTTAAGTGAAGTAGTTGATGTTAAAGCTAACACGATTATGTACATATCTAATATACACGGCATGAGAACAGGTAAGGTTAGAAATGTGGAGATACGTCAATTTGGTAGAAATGATCGCGTAGGTGAAAGGGTTGATCTGTGTGCTGAGATGGTTTGATCATGTAGAAAGAATGAAAAGATAAGGAGAGGATAGGATAGATAAGGGGAAAGAAATATTAGAAAGAAAATGTATTTTTACACAAGAGGCACGTCCGTACTTATAGGGAAATGACGCGGTGTGCGTTACGGAGCTCAACGAGCTGTTTATGATCCTTTTAGGAGGGGGAGCAGTGAATGATGCTGATAATTTTTTGAAAGCTCTTCTTTCTAGCGTCAACCCCTTTTGAAAAAAATGACTTGATATTGACGAAAGATGCCCATACATCTCTCTCTCTCTCTCTCTCTCTCTCTCTCTCTCTCTCTCTCTCTCTCTCTCTCTCTCTCTTTACACAAAAGGAAATATATTGAGCTCTTTGCTGTGTGCACACCCATGTCTTTGCCAGAAGAAATCTCTCGGCGTTTCCTTTTTAATTCTCTATTCTTTTTTTATCTTTTTTCTTTTCCCCAGATTCTAAATAACGCTCAAACTCTTTTCCGCCATTAATTCCTACATTCATTCTATTTCTTATCTTTTCTCCCCCTAACATCCACGGTCAAAAAACTATCACTTGTTTTCAATAGAGCTGAAATATAAGGGAAATAAATGGCCAAAAAAGAAGGGAGGGTGTGTAATTGGTTTGTATACAAGAAAGAAATTCCCAGATGTTTTCAAATCTTTAATTGCCCGCATACAAACCTTCCATTTTTTATAACCATAGTCTTAAAATGGGTCAATATCTTTGATGAAATGTTGACCTAACTTGTCCTTAACCGAGAGAACCTTTTACCCAAACCCTTCAGCGGCGAGCATAACCTACGATACACATTTCTTGATTTTACTATATGCAAGACACGGGCTCTTGTTGCTAAACCCGTAACACGATAAACCTTCATTTAACCCTTTAGAATTGGCATGCGCAAGCGCAACTTTCCACGATTCACCTTTATCTGCCAAATCAAAATTGCGTCTGTTGCTAGTTATCAACTGTTTTTCCATCACTTGTAAAATCTAGTTTATAACTATGCTGCTTTATGTGATCTTTTTCAGTTTGCTCTTAAATGTAGTAAATGTTAAAGCTAACACGATTATGTACATATCTAATGTACACGGCACAAGAAAAGCAAAGGTTAGAAATTTGGAGATAGTCAACTAGGTAGAAATGATCGCATACGTGAATGGATTGATTTGTGTACTGATATGGTCTGAACACTTAGAAAGAATGAAAAGAGAAGGAGAGGATAGGATAGATAGGGGAAAAGAACTGTTGGAAAGGGAAGTATCTTGTTACACAGAACGCACATCAGTGCTTAAAATTTTAAAGGTAATGACGCAGTGTGCGTTACTGAGCTCAACAAGCTGTTTATGATCCTTTTTATAGGGGGTTGGGGCTGTGAATGATACTGATAATCTTTTGAAAACTCTTCTTTCTAGCGCCACCCCCTGTTGGAAAATTAATTGTTATTGATAAAATCTATACATCTGTGTGTTTGCCTCTCTCTCTCTCTCTCTCTCTCCTCTCTCTCTCTCTCTCTCTCTCTCTCTCTACAATGCATCTGCCTGATATTAACTGACTACCTTAATCTTACCTAAAGCTATCGCTTTAGCAACAGGTATATATATCATATTCGAGCTGTCCGTCCTCTGGGTTGCCAATCCGTTTGCCTCAGACAAAAATGTTTATCTTTTACTTTTCGTGAGATTTATCCTCGGCTTATCCAATCTCCAGAGCAGCTGGATAAAAGGGGAAAATGGAGGGATGTGGTCTCCATGAAAGGTTTTTATTCTGGGAAAGGATAAATAACGCTTGGAATAAAGAAATACGACGGGCTTTTAAGGAAAATGGGTGATGTGAGTGCCAGATGAATAATAAATACGAGTTTTTTCGACTTTTGAAAAAATGGCTAGAGTAAGGTTCACACGAAAGTTTGCAAGGCAAAATTCGATCTGTATTTACGTTTTTATAGTTTTTATATGGATTATTTAGATAGATGTTATTATTGTTCCTTAAACTTCTCTTGTAATTTATTTCCTTATTTCCTTTTCTCACTAGGCTATTTTCCCCGTTGGAGCCCTTGGGCTTATAGCATCCTGCTTTTCCAACTAGGGTTGTAGCTTAGCAAGTAATGATAATAATATAGGGAAAGAAAATTAACTATAGTAACGATAAATGTACCTTAAGGTGGGAAAGAATATTCCTTCATTATAGGATTTTTGTAATTTTCAAACTAAGAATTTACTTTTACAGAGTTCAATAAAGGCGTAGATACATCCAATCACATTCCGATAGGCCTACAAAAAAAAAAAAAAAAAAAAAAAAAAAAAAACCGAAGTTGAATCCAATAGATAAGAGCCATAAAACAAAATAAAATTCCTAAATTGTTTGAAAGCCATAGAAATTAAATGGTTTCTTTATGTTGCATAAACGTCAGACATCAAAATGACAATCATTTTTGACAAGTCTACAAGACGAGTAAATAGGATATCATCATCATCTCCTCCTACGCCTATTGACGCAAAGGGCCTCGGTTAGATTTCGCCAGTCGTCTCTATCTTGAGCTTTTAATTCAATACTTCTCCATTCATCATCTCCTATTTCGCGCTTGGTAGTCCTCAGCCATGTAGGCCTGGGTCTTCCAACTCTTCTAGTACCTTGTGGAGCCCAGCTGAACGTTTGGTAGATTAATCTCTCATGGGGAGTGCGAGTAGCATGCCCAAACCATCTTCATCTACCCATCATCATGATCTCATCCACATATGGCACTCGAGTAATCTCTCTTATAGTTTCATTTCTAATTCTGTCCTGCCATTTAACTCCCAATATCCCTCTGAGGGCTTTGTTCTCAAATCTACTAAATTTATTTGAGATTGTTTCATTATCTTACCATGACTCATGTCCATAGAGTAACACCGATCTCACTAAACTGATATATAGTCTGATTTTTGTATGTTATTTCAGGCGATTTGAGAAAAATGAGAGAAAAATGAGATATCACGGAAAGGGAAAGTATAATTATGACAAGACATTTTTTTTCAGTCTTTTATCTTGCTGAACTTAAATGCATTAAGAGAAATTGCCACCCGTCACATATCAAGTCATTCATTCTACAATCGAAATACGTCCACTTTTTTGCCAAAGTAATAACTTAAGCGGCACTTCTTTAAGATATCAAATGTCTATATTCAAAATGATCTACGTAAGAACTTAGTAAGTCCTACATAATTCTGATACTTTGTGAAAATAATTTAAAATCTTCTAAACCTTCTAAATCTGATACTTTGTGAAAATAATTTAAAATATTCTAAACCTTTTGAATCCGATACTTTGTGAAAATAATTTAAATTTTCTAAACCTTTTAAATCTAATACTTTGTGAAAATAGTTTAAATCCTCTAAATTTTAAAATCTGATACTTTGTGAAAATAATTTAAATCCACTAAACTTTTTAAATCTGATACTTTGTGAAAATAATTTAAATCTTCTAAAACTTTTACTACAAAACCCCCAAGCATCTATCTTTAAATGGCTAGGTTCAGGTTAGACCAGGCAATAGCTACTGCTGATTCAGCAGTTAAACCTATCAGCTTTGCCAAAAACCCTATTACTAAGTTGACAAGTTTAAATGTTATTTATAAAATAGCAGAGGCAAGGGACAGGACAATATCTTAGAGACTGAACTTATACTACATATAAATTTCAATCTCGATTGATTCTAACTCTAGTTTCAACCTTGGTTGATTCTACCTCCAAGTTTCGATCTCGGTTGATTCTACCTCCAAGTATCGATCTATGTTGATTCTACCTCCAAGTATCGATTTCTGTTGATTCTACCTCCAAGTATCGATCTATGTTGATTCTACCTCCAAGTATCGATTTCTGTTTATACTACCTCCAAGTATCGATCTATATTGATTCTACCTCGCAAGCCTCGATCTCGGTCCATTCTACCTCCCAAGCCACGAGCTCGGTCGTTTCGGCCTCCCAAGCCCCGTGCTCAGTCGATTCGACCTCCCAAGCCCCGAGGTCGGTCGATTCGGCCTCCCAAGCCTCGAGCTCGGTCGATTTGACCTCCCAAGCCTCAAGCTCGGTCGATTTGGCCTCCCAAGCCTCAAGCTCGGTCGATTTGGCCTCCCAAGCCTCGAGCTCGGTCGATTCGGCCTCCCAAGCCCCGATCTCGGTCGATTCGACCTCCCAAGCCCCGAGCTCGGTCGATTCGACCTCCCAAGCCTTGAACTCGGTTGATTCGGCCTCCCAAGCCTCGATCTCGGTCGATTCTACCTCGCAAGCCTCGATCTCGGTCGATTCTACCTCGCAAGCCTTGATCTCGGTCCATTCTACCTCCCAAGCCCCGATCTCGGTCGATTCGGCCTCCCAAGCCCCGATCTCTGTCGATTCGGCCTCCCAAGCCTCGAGCTCGGTCGATTCGGCCTCCCAAGCCTCGAGCTCGGTCGATTCGGCCTCCCAAGCCTCGAGTTCGGTCGATTCGGCCTCCCAAGCCTCGAGCTCGGTCGATTCGGCCTCCTAAGCCCCGATCTCGGTCGATTCGGCCTCCCACGCCCCGAGCTCGGTCGATTCGACCTCACAAGCCTCGAGCTCGGTCGATTTGACCTTCCAAGCCTCGAGCTCGGTCGATTCGGCCTCCCAAGCCCCGAGCTCGGTCGATTCGGCCTCCCAAGCCTCGATCTCGGTTGATTCTACCCCCCAAGCCCCGAGCTCTGTCGATTCGGCCTCCCAAGCCTCGATCTCGGTTGATTCTACCTCCCAAGCCTGGACTTCAGTTATATCTTGTTTGACATTCCATAGTAACGTCCGTATAAGATCTTCTTAGAGGATAAAAAAAATGTTTACGAAAACTGATTACTCCTTTATTCCTGCTTTTGAATTGGAGTTCTAAGTGGATTAAGTAAACTTCGATCGAAGAATATATTATATCAGAACATGTACCATAAGGAAAATCTTAAGCAAATAGGATGATTAATGTAGCCTGTAACTTGTTCTTGCACAGAAAACTTCTTGC
Source organism: Palaemon carinicauda (assembly GCF_036898095.1). Lineage (NCBI taxonomy): Eukaryota > Metazoa > Arthropoda > Malacostraca > Decapoda > Palaemonidae > Palaemon > Palaemon carinicauda. Next base: position 18,048,026 of record NC_090735.1, read on the forward strand.
ATGTGCACAATGAATCATTGATGTAAACGATACTAAAAAATTAATGAGATATCATATAAAAAAACTTAAAGCTTCAAAAATTAATGCAAATTTCTTCCCCATGAAACATCACTTATCATTTATAGAATGGAGCTTACCAAGTGTTAAGCCAAGAATCTTATTCCTAATTTAGTTTATTTATTATTTATAAAATGAATAAACCAAGTGTGAAGCCAAACGTATAATAGAACAAGAATCTTATTCCTAATTTTCTATTATTCATTATTTAAAAAAAAAAATGATTGGTAAAAAGGTAGAAGATTCACTATTCATGGAGAGCAGCATTTCCATAATGAGAGTGTCAGAATGTTAATAATGTTCACAGTGTTAGCAAGATATTTCATTTCACAGGGTTAGCAAGATATTTTATAACATTCTCTCTCTCTCTCTCTCTCTCTCTCTCTCTCTCTCTCTCTCTCTCTCTCTCTCTCTCTCTCTCTCTCTCTCTCTCTCTCTCATCTTCTTCACTGAAAAATATACTCCTAGTCAAAAGAAGGAAGAGTAAAGAGCCAAGCAAAAAGGTTCTTCCGGGGTAAATGGAATCTTAGGCGACCGAGTCTACTCACTTCCAGGGATCGTATTCATGGACGTGGAAAAGTTTTCTCGCGTCTCCGAAATTAATTGCAAAATAGGGACGGTAGGACGGCTCTCCCTTTATCCGATTGTCCTCTCTCTCTCATACGCTGTCCCTGAAGGCACAGGAGAGAGGTATGAAATGAGAGATAGGATTCATTGAGGACAAGTGAGGAGGGAAAAGGAAGTTTCTATGACTGGGGTAAATATGTTTCGTTCGAGAGACATTAGGTGCTCCAACGTGGTTGTTGTCTCGCTAGTAAGAGACAAATTTCTAAAGATTGTGGAAGTCATATTCATCTTCTTAAGGCATTTGCTTTTGTTCCTTTTCATTTCTTTTGAATTGTCGATTCTTTGTCATCTGTTTTCTTTTATTTTTCATTATTATTTTTTTTTTTAAGGGAAGTGGGTTTTATCGAATGATAAACACATGGTTTCGTGTTCTTTTCCTTTAGGGTCATTACTCAGGTCTAAGAATTATCATATCTTTTATGTGATAATATTATCATAGCCGTATGTTGTATGGTACTTCATTTACTCTACTTTAAAAACTATTTCCTTATAAAAGAACGATTTCGTATAATATATATATATATATATATATATATATATATATATATATATATATATATATATATATATATATATATATATATATATATATATATATATATATATATATATATATATAATATATATATATATGTATGTATGTATTTTTGCCCTCTCTGAAATGTTTACAAATTTTACTAAGACGTAAAATGTAACTTTTTGCAGTTCTTCTGGAAAACTACTCTTAATAATCACATGGAACACATCAAGGTATCAATCTCCCCTATATAATAATGAGCAAGTGTCTTGGTATATATATATATATATATATATATATATATATATATATATATATATATAATCTTTTCGGTCACGTTCAGCTCTCCCTGTCCCTCGGATAGGGGGAGAGGGAGTAGTCATATCCTGGTGAGAAGGGAGTGAATGTGCCTGTTTGTGCATATCTATCTAAATATTTCGCCATCATTGTTGACGGGTCGCGTACTCGACAGTAGTTTGGAATAAAGACTGACGAAAACCAGGAAAGAATAAAAAAAAAAACTAAGAGAAAAAGGAGGAAAATATTCTGGTTAATAGTTAACACATTAGCACAATGGGGGAATATGAACGTAGCAACTTTCAGTGACCAGCTAGCGTTCAACTTCCCGGAGTGGGTAGACTCGTTCACGAGAAAATATCCACTGCGAATAGCCCGTGGCTCCCAGCAGGGTAGGAGGTGATGCCATTCGGAAAATCTGTTAAGGGAACCACTTAGGCACGAAGTCCACTATTCTCCCGGCTAAGCGGTTATGACGTTTAAGACAAAACTGTATAGTTGATATGCCTTTCGGAGCTTATAAGAATTTTATATATGATGAAAAAAGACCTTATTAAGTAGGTAGTTGCCTCAGCCAACGATATTAGCAGGATTATTTTTACGATTATACCCGTTTTTTTTTTTTTTCAGAAATATTTATTTGGCCTTTTAGGGGAATGTGAACTCAGAGCCAAATAAATATTCCAATATTTTAACTGATCCAAATTTGGTAAGAGGACCGTAGAGTTCATCTATTAAAGGTTTAAAGGTCGCTCATGAATGGCAGAGGCAAGGGACAGTGACGTTGCCCTATGAAGCAAGACAATGCCCTAGAGACTGAACATATATTCATATGATCAGCGCCCAAGCCCCCTTTCCACCCAAGCTAGGACCAAAGAGGGTCAGGCAATGGCTGCTGATGACTCAGCTGATAGACCTATAGGCTCCGCCAAACCCCCCATCATAGCTTGTAAGGATGGTGAGGTTGCGGCGACCAAAGAGACTAACGAATTTTAGCGGGACTCGAACCCCAGTCTGATGTTCGCCAATCAGGGACGTTACCACATCGGCCATCACACTTGCCAATATTCAGATTTTTAGACAATTTACAAACTGAAATCGAATTTTTTAGTATGGTGGAAAATAGACCGAGGAAGGCTTTGTTTGATTTTGAATGAAAATTGGATCGGGACCTGGAATAAAGACTGTGTTTTTTTTTTCTTTTCAAATTTTCTTAGTTTTAGTTGAATTCTGGGAATTTGGAATTTCCATTTTGTAAATTCATGGTTTTTGTAGGTTAGATGATGTGTCAACAGGTGTCTTGGAATGATAGATTATATCAGTACATACATACATACATACATATACCAAAGGCACTTCCCCCAATTTTGGGGGGTAGCCGACAACAACAAGAAACAAAACAAAAAAGGGGACCTCTACTCTCTACGTTCCTCCAGCCTAACCAGGGACTCAGCTGAGTTCAGCTGGTACTGCTAGGGTGCCACAGCCCAACCTCCCACATTTCCACCACAGATGAAGCTTCATACTGCTGAGTCCCCTACTGCTGCTACCTCCGCGGTCATCTAAGGCACCGGAGGAAGCAGCAGGGCCTACCGGAACTACGTCACAATCGCTCGCCATTCATTCCTATTTCTCGCACACTCTCTTGCCTCTCTCACATCTATCCTCCTGTCACCCAGAGCTTTCTTCACACCATCCATCCACCCAAACCTTGGCCTTCCTCTTGTACTTCTCCCATCAACTCTTGCATTCATCACCTTCTTTAGCAGACAGCCATTTTCCATTCTCTCAACATGGCCAAACCACCTCAACACATTCATATCCACTCTAGCCGCTAACTCATTTCTTACACCCGTTCTCACCCTCACCACTTCGTTCCTAACCCTATCTACTCGAGATACACCAGCCATACTCCTCAGACACTTCATCTCAAACACATTCAATTTCTGTCTCTCCATCACTTTCATTCCCCACAACTCCGATCCATACATCACAGTTGGTACAATCACTTTCTCATATAGAACTCTCTTTACATTCATGCCCAACCCTCTATTTTTTACTACTCCCTTAACTGCCCCCAACACTTTGCAACCTTCATTGACTCTCTGACGTACATCTGCTTCCACTCCACCATTTGCTGCAACAACAGACCCCAAGTACTTAAACTGATCCACCTCCTCAAGTAACTCTCCATTCAACATGACATTCAACCTTGCACCACCTTCCCTTCTCGTACATCTCATAACCTTACTCTTACCCACATTAACTCTCAACTTCCTTCTCTTACACACCCTTCCAAATTCTGTCACTAGTCGGTCAAGCTTCTCTTCTGTGTCTGCTACCAGTACAGTATCATCCGCAAACAACAACTGATTTACCTCCCATTCATGATCATTCTCGCCTACCAGTTTTAATCCTCGTCCAAGCACTCGAGCATTCACCTCTCTCACCACTCCATCAACTTAAAAGTTAAACAACCACGGCGACATCATACATCCCTGTCTCAGCCCCACTCTCACCGGAAACCAATCGCTCACTTCATTTCCTATTCTAACACATGCTTTACTACCTTTGTAGAAACTTTTCACTGCTTGCAACAACATTCCACCAACTCCATATAACCTCATCACATTCCACATTGCTTCCCTATCAACTCTATCATATGCTTTCTCCAGATCCATAAACGCAACATACACCTCCTTACCTTTTGCTAAATATTTCTCGCATATCTGCCTAACTGTAAAAATCTGATTCATACAACCCCTACCTCTTCTAAAACCACCCTGTACTTCCAAGATATAATTAACATATAGTTAATTATGCCTTTATATGTATGTATGTATGTATGTATGTGATATATATATATATATATATATATATATATATATATATATATATATATATATATATATATGTGTGTGTGTGTGTGTGTGTGTGTATGTATGTAGATATATACAGGTAATTCATCAAGAATTCAATCCTCCTTACTAAAACATATGCACTACATATAGACGAAGCCATATGATCTAAGCTTTAAGTCCTTTTATAATGTTGAAGTCCTGAAAAGCAAATCATCCCAGATCTTTCACTTCGGGAAAAATATAGGAAAAAATATTCAGGAAAACGAGAGCTCAAACGGAGTCGTATACCTCAGAATTTAATGGGATGCAACACGTTTCACAGTGGTGTTGTGAGAGAGCCAACATTCGAGGGCAAATGATTGTTAGAAATTGCTTTTCATAGTAATATGGAAGACTACAACCATAGCATTTTGTGATTAAATCGAACATCACATTTTCTAATGTCACATAATTCAATTATTATTCAATTTTAAAAGAAACTAAAATTATGTTTTCTACAAACATTGTATTCATTTTTGTAAAAGAAATCAGGTATTGCATTTTCTACGGCTAGAGTTCAATTTTAAACCAATTTTAAAAGAAACTAAAAAAATATTTTCTAAAAACATTTTATTTATTTTGGTAAAAGAAATCAGGTGTTACATTTTCTACGGTCACAGAATTCACTTATAAACCAATTTTAAAAGAAACTAAAAATATATTCTCTTCAAACATTGTAATTATTTTAGTAAAGAAATCGGGTATTACATTATCTACGGTCACAGAATTCAATTATAAACAAATTTTAAGAGAAACTGAAACTGTTGTCTCTACAAACATTGTAATCATTTTGATGAAATAATCAGGTGATACATATTCTACGGTCACAGAATTCAGTTGTAAACCAATATTAAAAGAAACGAAATATATCAAATATATGAAACTGATTTTGAGGTATAGAATTCTTTGACACTGTAGTCTATCGAGAGAGAGAGAGAGAGAGAGAGAGAGAGAGAGAGAGAGAGAGAGAGAGAGAGAGAGAGAGAGAGGCCTTGCCTATTAAAAATCTGCCTCTCTTGCGGTAGAGAGAACGTTGGCCAAGTCAGCGTTATGGTAATGCCTCTTCAGTCTTCTGAATATATGAGGTAAGCTAACGGTGAAACCATGATCTATTACACGTCTCTCAATTTTGCGGGATATGGGCTAAAAGGCTTACATAACTTTGGCACACTTTTGAGAGAGAGAGAGAGAGAGAGAGAGAGAGAGGAGAGAGAGAGAGAGAGAGAGAGAGAGAGAGAGAGAGCAGTTACATCAAATTCTTCCTGGCAGAAATTTGTCGTTCTTTATAGAATTTCATGTGAATTTGAAGATTTTAATCATTAACATTCTGACTAGTTGAGAGAGAGAGAGAGAGAGAGAGAGAGAGAGAGAGAGAGAGAGAGAGAGAGATTTTAAACTGGCATCAAATCAACATTGAAATCCACGTACCAAGATGCTTTTCATGATACGAATGTTTTCAAATCGCTGAAACTGCAAAGAGTAAATGTCTTCTCCCTCAATGAACGGAAACGGCTAGGCCTATATGATCGCGCTCATTTACAAAACTAAATATACAGACAAATTTCCAAGTTTCTTTGCTGGAAGATAAAGAGTAATTTCTAGTTGGTATCCATTTCAGGAATATTCCCGTATTCAATTCAAATATATTTCCTGGTATAGGCCTAATGATGAAACTAAAAAAGCCAACATTTTGTTTTTCTGAATAGGGAGTTATTTGGATATTTGTATTGCTAGATTATTATCGGTGTTACTCATCAATATTTGTTATGTTTTCCTCAAGGTCTATAGAATACCGGTTTTCCCCTTTTGATAGAAGTCATTGGAGAGGACGTATCAGGCAACCGACCACTTAATGTGGGGATAACGGTGGGAAAGAAGAAGAATCTGCAATCTCTCTTGCTACGGTTAGCCATAATAAACAAAAATGTTTAACAAATATATAGATATTGAGGTATCAAATGGATAAAAGAGGCTGGCCAATTATAATTATCACAAGGCAATACTTATAAGACAAACCTATATTCCTGCTGTACTTCAACAAAAATCCATGCATTTTTGACAGATAGTTGAAACTTTCTGTTTTCACTGTTTATCGCTGAAGGACAGACTATTCTATTTGTATTTCCTCGGGAAATCAGATAAAGAGTATGACACAGGCCATTATTTATGCTCAGCTTCCCTTAATCTATGCCGATAAATTATTCTCGTTTCCTATATTTTTTGTTTTTCTTGTCTTTTTTTTCTTTCCCTTTAGGTTTTCAGTTCGCATTAGGGAGATTTATTGTATTAGCTTTCCGGTTGTGGGATTATATAGGCCTATACAAGCACACACATTTTATATATATATATATATATATATATATATATATATATATATATATATATATATATATATATATATATATATATATATATATATATATATATATATATTATATTATATATATACTATATATATACAGTATTATATTATATATATATATATATATATATATATATATATATATATATATATGTGTGTGTGTGTGTGTGTGTGTGTGTGTGTGCTAACAACCAAAGAAAATTTTGTATTGAAATACGAGCAAGTTTACAGATGCTAACGCTAGATGGCAGAGCGTCTACTCTAACTACAAAGTTTGTTTTTAAAATTTAATCAGTTCCCATGGCCGTCGACTACTGTATGCATTTCGCGTCTTGTGTTACGTTATTTACGCGATTTTCATTGTATTTGTAGACAATCTTTGTAATAAGTGGTGGGTCTTAAGAGAGCAAGTGGTAACGTTGGCAGTGAGAAGAAAAAACCTATCATGACAATTGAGATGAAGCATGAAATTATCGAGAAACTTGAGTCGTTGTTAGTGAGTTGGCACGCCATTACGTTCGGAGTACACCAACGACCGAAAAAAGTAGAAAAGATTAAACTTTTTTTTTTATTAAGCTAAGTTCAGTTAAATTAATTTCAAAATTACGGGTTACACTATGTGTAAGAAACAGTATTATTATGGTACTACCCTCCAACTCTACTCAACTTCTTCCCTCCCTCCTCAACACACATTGCCGTTAGCCGTTATTGTGTCTATCGAAGGTAAGAACTCTATAAAACCACAGTCTATTTCATATCACAGTAATCATTTATTATATCACTATGTGTATGTGTCATTATGTGTATGTGTGCAGTATGTCTATTTGATTTGTGTGTTGTTAGAGGGCCAGAACGGATTAAATTTTTGTAGTTATGTTATATTGGAACATTTGAATTGAGATCCAAACAAATTCATTAAGGGGCTCGGTCTAGGAATAAATTATACCCGTACCTTAAGGTATTATTATTATTATTATTATTATTATTATTATTATTATTATTATTGTTGTTGTTGTTGTTGTTATTAATACTGGCTAAGCTACAACCCTTGTTTGAAAAGCAGGATGCTATAAGCCCAAGGGCTCCAACAAAGAAAATTAGCCCAGTGAGGAAAGGAAATAGGTAAATGAATAATCTATATGAGAAGCAATGAACAATTGAAATAGGATATTTTAAAAGCAGTAACAACATTAAAACAGGTCTTTCATATATAAACTATATAAAGAGACTTAGGTCAGCTATTCAACATAAAACATTTGATGTAAGTTTGAACTTTCGGAAGTTCTACCGATTCAACTACCCGATTAGGAAGACCATTCATATATGTATTATGTGCACACACTCACACACACTCACACACACACACATATATATAATTATATATATATATATATATATATATATATATATATATATATATATGTGCTGTATAGGCCTATATATACAGTATATGTGGGTGTGTCTATGTATATATACTTACAGTATATATATATATATATATATATATATATATATATATATATATATATATGTATATATATATATATATATATATATATATATATATATATATATATATATTGTGTTGTATAGGCCTATAGAAACAGTAATGTGGGTGTCTGTATATATATTTACACTATATATATATGTATATATACTGTATATATACAATTTATATTTATATGTGTGTATATATGTATGTATACATTCATACATTGCTGTATTTCCTAAACTCATTCTCCTCTTTACACTCCTCTGGAGACGAGAACGGACTCTATACTCATTTATTTATTCATTTCACCAATCTACATTGTTTTAGTTAAGCTTATCAAATCCAAGAACTGCAATATTCACCTCCCCAACACCCTTCAACAACAGCATATCCTCACTATATTTCCTTTGAAGTTCCTTAATCTATAAATAATTTATTTTGTTTCTATTTTCTACCACAATTTCCCCATATTTTTCCATACGCTTTATGCTTATCTCTTCTCTCTTGTTCTTCTTAACTATTTTTAATGATAGTAGATGGGAGGAAAGGCTGAAGCTCTCTAGTGAAGAGTATTAACTCATCTCCTTTCGTGTTCCCTGAATCTAATAACAGCGATGCTACTTTTTCTAGTGTATTAGTCGACGTGAAAATGGTGTTAATATACTTTCCAAAAGGCGAAAATATATGCCAGTTTTTGGTTTAGGTTATTGATATCGTCATAGGCCTATCTCTGATGAGAAGATTCGTCTCTTGCAAAGAAGATAATTTGATATGTGAAGGGTGATAATAATTTTTGAATATTAGCGTATAAAAGTCCTTGGTGATTATTCTTGAGAGAGAGAGAGAGAGAGAGAGAGAGAGAGAGAGAGAGAGAGAGAGAGAGAGTTTAAACTGGCATCTAATCAACATTGAAATCATTTACCAAGATGCTTTTCATATGAATGTTTTCAACTCGCTGAAACTGCAAAAAGTAAATGTGTTCTCACTCAATGAACGGAAACGACGGCTAGGCCTATATGATCACGTTCATTTACAAAACTAAATATACAGACAAATTTCAAGTTTCTTTGCTGTAAGATAAAAGAGTAATTTCTAGTTGGTATCCGTTTCAGGAATATTCCTGTATTTAATTCAAAGACATTGTCTGGTATAGGTCTAATTATGAAACTCAAACAGCCAACATTTTGTTTTTCTGAATATGGAATTATTTGGGTATTTCTAGTTCTAGATTATTCTCGGCGTTACACATCAATCTTTGTTATAATGTTTTCCCCAAGGTCTTTAAAATACCGGTTTTTCCCTTTTGATAGAAGTCATTGGAGAGGACGTATCAGGCAACCAACCACTTAATGTGGGGATAACGGTGGGAAAGAAGAATCCACAATCTCTTTTGCTATGGTTGGCCATAATAAAAGTAATGTTTAACAAATTTGTCGATACTGAGGTATCAAATGTATAAAAGGGGCTGGCCAATTACTACCACAAGGCAACACTTAGTGGGAAACCTATATTCCTGCTGTACTTCAAAATAAATCCATGTATTATTGACAAATACTTGTAACTTTCTGTTATCACTGTTTATCGCTGAAGGACTGACTATTCTATTTGTATTCCCTCAGGAAATCATTATTTATGCCCAGCTTCCCAGAATTTATGCCGATAAATTATTCTCGTTTCCTATATTTTTTTCTTGTTTTTTTTTTCTCTTTAGGTTTTGAGTTCGTAATAGGGAGATTTATTGTATTAGCTTTCCGGTTGTGGGATTATATAGGCCTATACAAGCACACACATATGTGTGCGTATATATATATATATATATATATATATATATATATATATATATATATATATATATATATATATATAAATGCCAACAAGCAAACAAAATTTTGTATTGAGATACGAGCAAGCTTACAGATGCTAACGCTAGATGGCAGAGCGTCCACTCTAACTGCAAAGTTATTTGTTTTTAGTTAGTTCACATGGCCGTCGACTACTACATACATTTTCCGTCTTGTGTTTGCGTTATTTACGTGATTTTCATTGTATGTGTGGACATTCTTTGTAATAAGTGATGGGTCTTAAGAAAGCAAGTGATAATGTTGGCTGCGAGAAGAAAACAACTATGATGACAATGGAGATGAAGCATGAAATCGAGAAACATGAGGGTGTTGTCCTTGTGGGTGAGTTGGCACGCCATTACGTTCGGAGTCCATCGACGATCGAAAAGACTAGAAAAGAATAAACGTTTTTTTTTTTTTTTATTATTATTAAATTGAGCTAAGTTCAGTTAATTTGATTTCAAAATTACGTGTTACACTATTTGTAAGAAACAGTATTATTATGGAAATACCGTCCAACTCTACTTACCTTCTTCCCTCCGTCCTCAACACATTGCCGTTAGCCGTTAATGTCTCTTTCGAAGGTAAGAACTCGATAAAATTACAGTCTGTTTCAAATAACAGTTATCATTTATTTTATCATTATGTCTGTGTGTACTGTATGTCTATTTGATTTGGGTGTTGGTAGAGTGCCATATCGGAGGAAATTTTTGTTAGTTATGTTATATGGGAAAATTTGAATTGAGATCCAGACAAATTGATTAAGGGGCTCGGTCTAAGGATTAATTAGACTTGTACAACAAGATATTACTGTTATATGTGTGTTATTATTATTATTATTATTATTATTATTATTATTTCTAGCTAAGCTACAACCCTAGTTTGAAAAGCAGTATGCTATAAGCCCAAGGGCTCCAACAGGGAAAATTAGCCCGGTGAGGAAAGGAAATAAGGAAATAAATTAACTATATGAGGAGTAATGAACAATTAGAATAGAGTATTTTAAGAACAGTAACAACATTAAAACAGATCTTTCATATATAAACTATATAAAGAGACTTAGGTCTGCTGTTCAATATAAAACATTTAGGCTACTGTAAGTTTGAGCGGTTGGAAGTTCTACCGATTCAACTACCTGATTAGGTAGATCATTCATATATATATATATATATATATATATATATATATATATATATATATATATATATATATAATATATGTATATATATAATATATATATACATATATATATATATATATATATATATATATATATATATAATTTATATTCATGTGTAGGCCTATATATGCATGTATACATTCATACACTCCTGTATATCCGAAACAACTTCATCTCTTTATACTCCTCTGGAGACGAGAAAGACTCTATCCTCATTTATTTATTCATTTCACCAGTCTACATTGTTTTAGTTGAGGTCATCTATTCCAAGAACTGCAATATTCACCTCCCCAACACCCTTCAACAACAGCATATCCTTACGATATTTCCTTTAAAGTTCCTTGATCCATAAATGATATATTTTGTTCCTCTATTTTCTACCACTTTTTTTCCATATTTTTTTCATAGGCTCTATGCTTATCTCTTGTTCTTTTTAGCCATTTTTAATGAGGGTAGGTGGGAGGAAAGTCTGAAGCGGTCTAGTCAACAGTATTAACGCATCTCCTTTCGTTTTCCTTGAATCTCTGAACAGCGATGCTACTTTTTCTATTGTATAAGTCGACGTGAAAATGGTTTAAAGGGCACTCATGAATGTCAGAGGCAAGGAACAGTGACATTCCCCTATCAAGCAGGACAATTCCCTAGAGACTGACCATATGATGGGCACCCAAGCCCCCTCTCCATTCAAGATAGGACCAAGGAGGGCCAGGCAATGGGGATCTTTTCGGTTTCACTCCCGCAAAAACTATGAAGCCAAAATACACACTTGTAATGCAGTTTTTATGCTCTTTCCTAAAATTAAATTCTTTTTTTCCGAGAAATGAAAAATAAAAAAGTTATGGCCAGTTAAAGATGGTTATTTCCTATGCATTTGTTGAGAAACTTAATTTTTCATTTTTTTTTTCAGATAATATGGCTAGTAACCTAACCTAACCTAACGTTTTCGTTTCAGGTGTGTGCCCATGAAATATTGAAGGGCCTTTTCGGTTTTATGGGCTCACACCTGAAACGAAAACGTTAGGTTAGGTTAGGTTACTAGACATATCTGAGGGAAAAATGAAAATTGAGTTTCTTAACAAATGCATAGGAAATAAACATCTTTAACTGGCCATAACCTTTTTATTTTTCATTTCCCGAAAAAAAAAAGAATTTCATTCTCAGAAAGAGCATAAAAAACTGCATTAGAAAAGTGTATTTTGGTTTCCTAGTTTTTGCGGTAGTCAAACCGAAAAGATCCGGCAAGGGCTGCTGATGACCTAGCAGAAAGACCTATTGCACCCCCCCTCCCCTTCCGTAACCTTAGCTCACAAGGATAGTGAGGTTGCAGCCGTCACAGAAACTAACGAGTCTGAGCGGGACTTGAAACCCAGTCTGGCGTATTACCAGTCAGGGACGTTGCCACATCGGCCACCAAATTTTAGTATTAGGCCCAGCACATACTATGATTCATGATGCGAGCAGTATTGAATGGATGCGTTGAAAAAACAACTTTTTCAATACGAAACCGTACCACCAACGTGTTGATGGGCCGGCTCAATTTATGATTCAGTTATTTTTCTGCTGCAGTGCTCACAACTCGGTGTTGCGTCAGCGTTCAAAGAGGGGGAACGTTCGCTTAAGGTCTCTATGGAGTGGCAACGACCAACCCTTCATTTTATTTTAATACTAATTTGAATAATAATTATTTTATTGGTTTTAAAATAAATCTTATCAATTTTAATAATAACAGTAGCCTCTCCTGGTAGAGAGCATCGGCATACCTCTTTCTATGAAAGCTGAACTGTAACTATGCAGGTGTTCCCAGTGAAGAGGTTTGGTTTCGTAACAGAAAAAAGTAACATCTGGCAACAAAAAGTAACTTTTCCTGGTAATTAATGTTCTCTCTCTCTCTCTCTCTCTCTCTCTCTCTCTCTCTCTCTCTCATATATATATATATATATATATATATATATATATATATATATATATATATATATATATATATATTATAAGAATTAGGTAATGAAGAAACTAAAAACATTGTGATGTGTACATACTTTATATATCTATTTTATCTTAGGTCTATGATTTCACCAAACTTATCCAATGAAGACAAATTATATCTGGACAGGAGAGAGGCCATATGCATAACAGGCACACCCAACCTGACTTCAATCCAAGACCAATCAATTCAAATATTA
>NC_090735.1:18066478-18068978 GCF_036898095.1 Palaemon carinicauda
GTTACCGGATATAATATAATATATATATATATATATATATATATATATATATATATATATATATATATATATATATATATATATATATAGCACCAGATACTTTCTCTTCATTACACTGGGAAGATGGCTATTTGGCCCATCGTTTTATGTTGGGAATATTAGCAGATTTTGAATATTTGGCCCAAATCGATGCCCAGTGGGGTGTCAGACTTCGGCTTATCGGTCTGTCTCAGTCTTCTGAGTATAACAGAAAATTTGTGCTAGTTGTCGTTTTTAAAATTTTTGAGCGTATTAGAAGATTCTGGCCATATTACTTGTTATTGTATTTTCATCATAGTAGCCAGAGAGATTTTAGCTTCTTTTGACCTGTTAATGTCTTGAGGCACAACATTCTATCTTATTTCTCTCCTCTGTTATCGAAGTTTTTAAAGTTTATATATTGAGAATTTGTTTTATGTTGGTACTCATCTTAAAATATACTATTTTAATTGTTCATTGCTTCTCGTGTAGTTTATTTCCTTGTTGCCTTTCCTCACTGGGCTATTTTTCACTGTTGGAGCCCTTGGGATTATAGCATCTTGCTCTTCCAACTAGAGTTGTAGCTTAGCTAATAATAATAATGATAATAATATAATAATAATAATAATAATAATAATAATAATAATAATAATAATAATAATGATAATAATGATGATGATGATGATGGCCCATTTTGGCTGTCTGTTTAGAATGATCAATCAATGATTTCCCCTTATCTTATCTTGTTTAAAACACCAAGTCACGTTGCGCTTTCTTAATGCTATCATTTATTCTCTCCCTATAGATAGTTTTCTTCTGCTAATATGTTTTTTTTTTCTAGGGCTTTAACCACAACTCTTCCACTCATCAGCCGTTACTAGTCCACTGCAGGACAAATGCCTCAGACATGTCCTTCCATTTGCGTCTATTTATGATCTTTCTTATGTTTTTTTCTATGTCTTTAAGTACCACTCTTTCAATAATCATCATCATCATCATCAGCCGTTACTAGTCCACTGCAGGACAAATGCCTCAGACATGTCCTTCCATTTGCGTCTATTTATGATCTTTCTTATGTTTTTTTCTATGTCTTTAAGTACCACTCTTTCATTAATCATCATCATCATCATCAGCCGTTACTAGTCCACCGCAGGACAAAGGCATCAGAAATGTCCTTCCATTTGCTTCTGCTTATGATCTTATGTTTTATAGGTCTTTAAATACCACTTTTTCAATCATTAACCTCATCATCATCATCAGCTGTTACTAGTCCACTGCAGAACAAAAGCCTCAGACATGCCCTTCCATTTGCTTCTGTTTATGATCTTATGTTTTTTATGGGTCTTTAAATACCGCTCTTTCAATCATCAACCTCATCATCATCATGAGCCGTTACTAGTCCACTGCAGAACAAAGGCCTCAGAAATTCCCTTCCCTTTGCATTTGTTTATGATCGTTCTGTGCCAGCTCTCATGCAAACTTTCTTAGTCGTCAATCCAACGTCTTCTCTTCCTTCCCCTGCTTCTTTTACAATCTCTAGGGACCCATTCTGTTCTTGATAATGTCCAAATATTGTCTGTTATTCGCGTTATCATGTCCTGTCCATGTCCATTTCTTTTTCTTTCAATACTGTAGATGGGCCTAAATCTAATTTTGTATTCAGCGTCCTAGCATTTTACGAGATCAGTTCTCTGGTCCCTTGTTTAGGTTTGAGGTTTGCTGCCCTGTTTAATTGAACATTACAAGACAATAATGCTAATAGACATACTAATATACAAAAGTATCCTTAGAGCTTGCCGTTAATAATGAACCCTTGCACAAAAAAAATGACCTCATTAAAGATAAAAAAAGAAGAAAAACTAAAGTAATTGACCAATGCCGTTATATAACGGTCCTCCAAAAATTCTAGTTCAGACTTCTGGAAGATCAAACACCAAAAGCGAAACATATTGAGATAGATCCTTTCAACCTGAAGGCTAAAACTATAAATAAAAATCAGTCTTGGTCAAGATAGTAAAATATATCCAAAGGGGGAAAGAATGTCAATTCCGATTTTGGTGGTAAATGTCCTAAAAATTTTAGGTGTTATTTTTCACGGTTCTAAAAAATCATTCGACAGTATTCTATGATAATTCATTTAATTTTATATTTTATGTAATCAACAAAATAAAAATTAAGGCTATAGAATTAAAAATCGTTCGACAGTATCCCATGATAATTCATTGAATTTTATAATTTATATAATCAATAAGATAAAAATTTAGGTTAGAATTAAAAATCGTTCGACAGTATCCCATGATAATTCATTGAATTTTATCATTTATATAATCAATAAGGTAGAAATTTAGGTTATAGAATTTAAAATCGTTCGACAGTATCCCATGATAATTCATTGAATTTTATATTTTATATTATCGATAAAATAGAAAATTAGGTTATAGAAATAAAAATTGTTCGACAGTATCCCATGATAATTCATTGA
>NC_090735.1:18071478-18078978 GCF_036898095.1 Palaemon carinicauda
CTGTAGAACACAGACCTCCACCGCGCCAGCTTATTTCACGACCTTTCGCTAAACCTTGACCTTGACCTTGACCTTGACCTTTTGATCTTAACCTGTATTAATTGGCGTGTATTTTCATACACTTGAATATGAACCAAATTTGAAGTCTCTTTGACAACGATGTCCAAACTTATGGATGATTACGTGAATTGGACATTTTGCTTGGTCGAGACCTTAACCTTCCCAAATTTAATAGTTTCCAGCTTTTAACATAACAGTTAATCCCTACAAGTTTCATTACTCTATGATTAAAATTGTGGCCAGGAAGCTGTTCACAAACAAACACAAACAAGGGCGAAAACAACCTCCTTTCAACTGTGTTGGCGGAGGTAACTATTATTTGATAGAGGAATGCTGTATGTTTGTATTAGTACATGTCAAAATTCCTTTTTTATAACAATACAAGAATTTTGAAATTATTTTTTTTCTATAAAAGCCTATTATATATTAGGCCTACTTCATGCATATTTGGTAAAACCATTTCACTAGTTATTGATTTTCTTTCAACTTTAGAATTAAAGGCTTTAAGAAGAAATAAGATGATCTTCATGAACAACATAAGGTCTGGCCTTTATGAGGGGAAACAACAATAAATATCAGACTTTCTTATAAAAATCAGACTTTCTTTTTTATGTAATTTGTCGTATTTGTAGATGATACATAAGAGAAGCCATACAAGTAACCATATAATAATTCTCTCTCCCTCTCTCTCTCTCTCTCTCTCTCTCTCTCTCTCTCTCTCTCTCTCTCTCTCTCTCTCTCTTTTGAAAGAAACTAGTTATTTTCACAAATGATATTAAACTTTAAAGAAGCACTTGGAATTCAGGTTCCTTTAATGGGTTGTTGCGTAAACAAGAGAGATTATTTTCAAGGTCAAAGTGCATGTAACCAAAAATTTCCTTTTCGAAATATTTCATTTTCATACGTGAGATAATGCAGAAAAACTATTAATACACGTTAATACTGTATTTCATACCTTATAAATTCTTGTCTTCATGAAATTTACGCAGGACGACATTTTTCATGAATCGGGCTGTATCTTCCGGAGCTAAAAATAAAAAGAAAAACAATTTATTTCATGAAATCTTGGGCAAATGGTGCAAATAGCGAAAAGTGCAAATGGTGGAATAAGTTCTATGCGACGCTATATTTGACAAAATTTAGCAACCGCCCCAAGTCAGCGAAATGAAAATACACTGAAATGGCAACCGTCTGGCGCCAGCCTTGTTTCCTGAGCGCCATCTTGGAACGATTTAATGATGACACTTTTGCTAACGAGGACGATACCTGTCCTCGTTCAGAAACTTTCTGCAGCGATGCTCTCGTTAAACGTCTACAAACGTATCGAATAACTTACGCAAAAACAAAGTCAACTTGGGTTTCCTCTTTACGATTAGATACGAAAGCTTTCTAAATTAGAAATACACTCTTGAGAGTGCAGGCCTCCTACACGACAGCTTGTTCCTCGAAACCAGCTTGCCTCTCCCGGAATCAGTTTAGACCGTAGGCGTATATGAAGTCTGTGTGACAACCATGTGCGAACTTGGGGTGGTTAAGGTTATTGCTAATTCGGTCGACCTCTTGCTCGACCTTGACCTTTGACCTGGGACTTTCAAAATTTAATCACATCCATGCCTCAACATAACAATTAATCCCTGAAAGTTTTACTACTCTGAGTAAAGTTGTGGTCAGGAAGTTGGTCATAAACAAACAGGCAAACGGACAAACAGGGTGAAATTATAACCTTCTCTCAACTTCGTAGGCGGAGGTAATAAAAGTTTTCCATTTTCTGCCATTTTTTAGACCCGTTTGTTTCAGTTATTTCTTTTGCATTGATTATCTCTTGTGCATTATGGTGGCCTATGTGGTAACAACCCTGACTGGGGTTCAAGTCCCTCTCAAACTCATGAATTTCTTTGGTTGCTGCAACCTCACCATCCATGCGAGCTAAGGATGGGGGCTTCTGCTGAGTCATCAGCAACCATTGCCAGGCCCTTCCTGGTCCTAGTTTGTTTGGAGAGAGGGTTGGTCGTTGATCATGTATATCTGGTCAGTCTCTAGGGCATTGTCCTGATTGATAGGGCAATGTCACTGTCCCTTGCTTCTGCCATTCATGAGTGGTCTTTAAAAAACTTTAAAATCAATTGAAGGCACCATATCTTAGCTTCATCTGCTGATATTAATGATCGTAGAATTAAATCTGTTTAAAGACAGTGGGAGAGAAGAAGAATAGACACGATGCAACGAATAGAACCCCATAAAGTTAGCTGGAATGATCACTAATGCCAAATGTTTTCGCCTCATTTAGAAGCTATTGAGTACGATCTCAAGTTTGTAAACGTTTTCTCCTAAATGTTTCCCATTATCGTCTTATAGACTTGAAGAACATTCAAGTTAAAAGAAAGAATTGGTTAACTCTAATGGTATGGCCAAATATACGCAGGATTATAGCTGTTTCTAGTAGAATTAATAGCTGTGTGAAAAACAAGTGCATTCTTTTGTGTGTGTGCATATATATGTACAGTTAGAATCAAAAGAACGCCGACACTTTGGGGAAACCTTTCGTCAGATGTCTCTAGTGTTCCCTTGACAAAAGAGGCAAGGTGTTGCTCTTCTTACTACTACTATTAAATGGGCGGAGCCCTCTCCAACCTTAGCGAATCAAAGACAGCAAAGGGGTGGTTTTGCTAGTGAACGCATTAAAATTTTACAAATCGAGTTGCCATATTTCATTCTGTTTAATCATTTGACGTTTCGAATAGCCGCTGCAAATACTGAATACACACACACACACACACACATATATATATATATATATATATATATATATATATATATATATATATATATATCATGAATCCGCAAAACCGTGTAGAAATTATTGGAGTATCGTAGCTAAGATATTCCTTCCGTTAATAGCTACATTAGATTATTTCGACATTAGCCTTGTTCAAGTCACCGATGAAAGAAAAAGTACTTTCAGATATGGTTCTTCTTCTTCTTCTTCTTTGTCTACATCTTTTCCTACTTCTATGTGGGGTCGATGTTTCTGGTCAGCTTTCTCCATCTACCTCTGTCCCACACCTCATCACCGGTTAATCTCTTTGATCGAAGGTCATCCTTGATACAGTCCACCCCTATTTCTCTTTGCAAACGAAGACCTCTCAGGAAAAAATAACTAATCTGTAATTACATATTGCATTATAAATACGTCCTTGTTACATACGAAAAAAGCGTATGTAACAAGGACGTATTTATGATGCAATATGTAATTACAGATTAGTTATTTTTTCCCGAGAGGTCTTCGTTTGCAAAGAGAAATATGATAAAATCAAGATTTTTCTTCGCTTTGTCTGTGTACATTTTGTATTCCTTTAGAAATACATATTATACAAAAAAAAAAAAGCAAACATTCCAATAGTATAATATGTATTTCTAAAGGAATACGAAATGTACACAGACAAAGCGAAAAAAAAATCTTGATTTTAACATATCTCTCTTTGCAAACGAAGTCCTCTCAGGAAAAAAAAAAAATCTTGATTTTAACATATTTCTCTTTGCAATATGTAATTACAGATTAGTTATTTTTTCCTGAGAGGACTTCGTTTGCAAAGAGAAATATGTTAAAATCAAGATTTATTATTTTTTTAACATATTTCTCTTTTCAAACGAAGTCCTTTCAAGAAAAAATAACTAATCTGTAATTACATATTGCATTATAGATACGTCCTTGTTACATACGCTTTTATGTAGCCAAAGTTTACGTTATATCCAAATAGATACCAAAACTTTTCTATCAGTTTCAAACCGATAAATCCAAATAAGCAAGTGATGATTTTTTTCTCCTGACAAATTCCAAACTCGTTTTAAAAGATAAAGTGCCTTTAATTTTTTATAGAAAATTTAAAGGTATTTATTCAAATGCAGTTCGAAGTTAAGATTAATTATTTTTCTTACTTATTTGTTCATTTGTTTATTAACTAGTTTATAAAGTTGCCGACGAGAATGTTTTTGAATTGATCGCCGCACATTGTTAAGCACACAAACAAATGCTTGAATGTAAGTGAATAAGTCGCCCAAAAAAAATGTTAAACAGTGATATTTGGTAAATACTGTATATTTTGTAAAGGTGACAAGGTAAAGGACTCTTGTAATATACATAGCTTGTAGAAGTTCCACTCAGATGCGTATAAAAACATTGAAGAAAAGAAAATTTAACTAAATGATGAATATTTACTATGTAAAATAAGAGGACTAGATCTTTTCGCAAGGGAGACCTAATTCCATGAGTGCCGACTCAAGCAGTTTTTAGTGAGACGATTACCTCAGCAGTGTTACACCATCACAGAAACTGAGGAAACATCAGACAAGAAAAGATGTGCAGAGAAAGCATTTTCGCATCTACGATTTTATATAAAAAAAGAAGTTATTCACAAAGTTCGGGTTCTAAAACTTTGTCATTTAGAAATGTGTATAATGAGAATCTATGCAACAATAGTAATAATGAACAAGCTTTTGAAATAACTAGTCAATCTCAGGTTGAAGATTTAACATTGTTCTGACCTGAAAGACAGCATCGACTTCTGATCATCCCCATATAAAGACACACTGATATTTTGTAAATCTTTGGAATCACTGAAAACAATTGTTCATTCTGCTTGTGATTTGTGAGAGGATGACTGGATCAAAGAAGATAGTCTTGAGCTTTACACTAAATTACTCAATGCCTTCAAAGAAACCAAGACACTTCTATGGCCCACCAAATCTAATGACGTTCCTTATTATTATTATTATTATTATTATTATTATTATTATTATTATTATTATTATTTTTATTAGCTAAGCTACAACCCTAGTTGGAAAAGCAGGATGCTATAATCCCAGAGGCTCCAACAGGGAAAATAGCCCAGTGAGGAAAGGAAAAAAGGAAAGTAGAATATTTTAAGAAGAGTAATAACATTAAAATAGATATCTCCTATATAAACTACAAAAACTTTAACAAAACAAGAGGAAGAGAAATAAGATAGAATAGTGTTCTCGAGTGTACCCTCAACTAAGAAATTCCTGCTCATGTTCTACAATCTGTATTTACGCTGTGTGGTAAGAGGGACCCATCAGATCGAGAATGAATATTAGTACTAACAGTTAGTCAAGATATGTGTAAAGCAGCAACAGGTGGGCAGTGGAAGATGAAAATGCATATTCTACTATGTATGACACTCCGCCATCTCTTCAAATCTAAACAATCAACTACTTTCCTAAACAAACTAGGTAATTATGAATCCTATGTTTTTTCTTTTGTATGTACAGTTTATGTGTATGTATATATATATATATATATATATATATATATATATATATATATATATAGTCACGAAAGGAGAACTGACTTTGTTTTTCATTTTTCATTTCGTGGCTATAATAATTTTATGTTCATCACGTGTTAGCTTTTGTGATTTTTACACACACACACACACACACACACACACACACACACATATATATATATATATATATATATATATATATATATATATATATATATATATATATATTGATAAGTTTTGCACATTTAGACGTGTTTTCATATTTATATAAGCTATATATTATACTCCCTTAATAGCTGGATTCTCTCTATACCTCGGGATCAGAGAACAAAGGGTGAATCAACTCAGAGATAATAGCTTCTGGTCGGCCGGGGAATCGAACCCTGATCAGAGAAACTTGCATGAAAATTGGGAGAGATTTCTTTTCTGGAGTGATAGTAAGAAGCTAGGAACTAATATTGACGGTCCAAGACGAGCACCGGAGGTGAAGGCCATTTATTTTGAAAATAATGAGAACGTTTGATAAATATATGATTAAAGAATGAAAGAAAGGACCTCAAATGAAAACGAATAAATTAGGGGAACAAAAATGTTAAAGAATAAATACCTAACTAGACATGTCAGGGGATAGAGGAAGAAGCTCAGAAAATAAAATCTGATAAATGAGAGAAAATATCTAGGAATCCAATATTATCGCTCCTTAGCTGTGTGATTTAGTGATTAAAAGGACAATCAAACATTTATTTTCGAGATATCTTAATATTTGGTTTTACCCTTTCCCGCTTACTGCATCAGCTGTAGAAATTATGGTTCAACTAATATCTTGATGGGCGGAGGAGCTGGTATGGATGTCTATTTCTTGAACACTCCGAACTAGAGCTTCACGGATAGTGATATGTTTTTCGCTTGTTAAGCGCCCGTATGCTTAGAGTAATTCACCTGGTCCAGAGCCCACATCCAACACCACATAGCTGTGCTAATTCGGGCACTTGATCTCTGTAAATATGGACTTTATCATACAGAGTTAATCTTATTTGAATCGAGACTGAGAGAACGTTGTGCATGAAATTAATAAGTTGTCAGCTTGATCTCCAGGCAATGTAATTTCTCAAGATAAAGCTACAAGCAATTATATAATCATTGATAACTTGCAGTTACGGCATTAGCGTGGGGAATAATTTTGCGCGCAAGCCACCTGCAAATGTATTTTTCCGACAATTTATAGGAGAATACATTCTGGGAAAATAGGTATATCATAGTTTCATGACAAAATTTCGGAAAATTACGTCGTTCTGAAACTAGAAAGCTTGTTTTTTTTTTTTTATATGTTTTGTCAATAAAACAAATTTCTGGTAGCCTTTGCCAGAATGTAATAGCGTCCTCATTTACCTACACTTATTTTCGATACGAAGTAATAAATTCTTATTGTATTCAAGATGTTATGAAGTCATCAGTATATATTGCATCCATCACTGATTATCTCTTATGCAATGGTGATACTTAAATTTCGTTACTTATCAAACTTCCAACAACAACAACAACTACTTTATTCTAGTGCTGCTATCTTTTACAAATCAACCAATAATGAATACAGTTAAAAATGTTTGCTAGAACACTAACAGTTATCAAATAAAATTTAGGCAGTAATAAACTATCTTACAGGCTGAATAAAGAATACTCATTTAACTTCTCTCCACACACCGTAAATCAGAATTGACTTCCTTATTTCCTCAGTGATTGGCTGGGGCAAGGGGTTGTGGAGGGGAGACACCCCCCCCCCCCGACCCTTCCCTGCTGTGTCCACTTGGCCCCTCCTACGAAAAAATAGTAATTGTATATGTGTATATATATATATATATATATATATATATATATATCTTTACGAAAACCACATTGGGTCTCTGGTAGTACATTTTCTGAAATGTGTTTGCAAAGTCTTGCAAGTATTATTCTTGCCAGGATTTTACTTGCAATAACTTGACATGATATTCGTGGCCCGACAACTACAAGAGAAATGCCATGTAAAACCGTGATTTCCCCCGAGTGTCGGCGTTCTTTTGATTCTAACTGTACTGTATATATATATATATATATATATATATATATATATATATATATATATATATATATATAT
>NC_090735.1:18086478-18088978 GCF_036898095.1 Palaemon carinicauda
TGCCTCTGCAATTCACGAGTGACCTTTAAATCTTTAAGTTTAAAGGCAATTAAATATTTACTACTTTTTCATTCTATTGCCTGTTCCAAGGTTTTCTTTTTAGAAATAGGTGACTTGAAAAAAAAAGACATTACTATTACTATTTGGATAACGTTTATTTTCTTACCGAGGTACAGAGGTATTTGTTATTAATTTCTGTAATGAATTTTATAGCAGATTTCATCTTCAATCAACAATGCGTGGTAACGATATATATTTTATCATACATTCAGTGCGTTTTATATAATAGATTAGCGAATTAATTGTTAATAACATGCACTATAATGTTTAACGCCTATTACCAGAATTAGAAATAAACTGCATGAATGGGAAAATAGTTGTATAGTGAAGAGTTATCTAAAAAAAAAAAAAAAATCCAAATATAATTTATATATAACCCTTGTTCAGAACATTATAAACAAGCCAAAGTAATGGGGGAATAATTGTATTGTGTAGAAATATTTAAAAAGAATTTACATATTCTTTGTTAACAACTACACTCTAATGTATAACCCCAGTTGATAAAATCTGCTGTAAGGCACAGAATTCGGAAAATAATTATATAGTATAAAATTATTTAAAATGAGTTTACTAATTCTTTGTTAATAAATACACTAATGTATTACTTATGTTAGGAAATTCGTCTATAAGCCAAAGAATTTGGAAAGTAATTATATAGTATAAAAGTATTAAAAAAGAATTTAACAAAATCTATGTTAGAAGTTAACACCAACACTAATGTATAACCCCATTTGATAAAATCAGCAATAAACCACAGCATTTGGAAAATAATTATATAGTATAAAAGTATTCGAAAAGAATTTAACAAAATCTATGTTAACAGTTAACAACCACACACTAATAGTAGAGTAATAGAAGAGTAATAGGCCACAAAAAAAAAAAAAAAAAAAAAAAAAAAAAAAAAAAAAATATCTTATAGTGCGGACATTTTCGAAGAGAGTTTAGGCTTTTATAAAAGATCGATTGCAATTGACGATGATATGTATAACCATCAAAGCACGGGGTTTATTGTGCGCGATGTCCCACCGATAAAAGCGACATTTTCCATTTTACAACTGTAATTATCATAAAAGCGCTTAACATCGGGACACTATTGTATTCACTTGGGCCTTTAATGGATTGATACTATTGCAACTAATTCTACTGCTTTTCATACTGGACTATTATTATTATTATTATTATTATTATTATTATTATTATTATTATTATTATTATGAATGCAAATGACTGTCTTGCTTTTTCTCATGCTTTTCATACTGGATTATTATTATGATTATTAGTAATATTATTATTATTATTATTATTATTATTATTATTGCAAATTACTGTCTTGCTTTTCATACAGTATTATTATTATTATTACTTCCGCCAACGAAGATGGAAGGTCATGTTTGTTTATGTGTGTGTGTTTGTTTGTTTATGAACGGCATCCTGGCAACAAATTTAATCGTAGAGTAGTGATACTTGCAGGGACTATTTTTTATGTAAAAAGCTGTAAATAATTATTTTAGAAGGTCAAGGTCACGGTCAAGAAAGCCCAATTCACGTAATCAGCCATAAGTTTGGACATCGTTGTCACAGACTTCAAACTTGGTTCATATTTGAGTGTATTAAAAAACTCCACACTAATTAATACATGTTAAGATCGAAGGTCAAAGTCGAGTCCAAGGTCAAGGTCAAGCAAAAGGTCAAATTTCGGTCATCAACCATACAGCCACAATTTTAATCGTTAAATAATGAAAATTGCAGGAATTTTGGACTTGTGTAAAGGGCGGAATTGATTAATTTATTTTAGGGAAGGCACGCTGGTTTCGATAAATAAGCTACCGTGGCGGAGGTCTGCACTCAGAGTGCTGTTTTAGTTATTGTTATTATTATTATTATTATTATTATTATTATTATTAGTTATCTCCACCAATATTGTTAACTAAATTAATGTAATGTACTGACGTAGTCGTTTCTACTAAAACTGGGAATGAAATCATCAATTCATTTTTATATACAATTTTAGTGTTTAAATTAACATATCCAGTTGATGATTAATGAGAGTTATAGTTTTATAATGGGAATTGCGCCTGTTATAAATTTGATGATAGGTAACCATGAATTAAAAACTATAATTATATACGTTTTCAGTTAATTTTAGCAGACGACAGCTATCCCTGTTGGTTGTGGTGGCCGAGATGGTAACGTCCCTGACTGGTGAATACCAGACTGGGGCTCGAGTCCCGCGTTAGTTTCTTTGGTCGCTGCAACCTCACAAGCCTTGTGAGCTAAGGATGGGGGGAGGAACCTATAGGTCTATCTGCTGAGTCATCAACAGCCATTGCCTAGCCCCCTTGGTCCTAGCTTAGGTGAAGAGAGGGCTTGGGTGCTGATCATATGTATATAGGGTCAGTCTCTAGGGCGTTGTCCTGCTCGACAGGGCAGTGTCACTGTG
>NC_090735.1:18101478-18103978 GCF_036898095.1 Palaemon carinicauda
AGAGAGAGAGAGAGAGAGAGAGAGAGAGAGTGTAGCTGCTGCTAGAATAATGCAAAGGATATATCATTCCCACGTATTTTAAATGGAATAGTCAGTTCCCACAATATTTAAGGATGTTCCATATAGAAATGTAATAAGGAATTCAAATATATCGGTGTGATTATATTTTTTGGTAACTATCCTCGAAAACAATTGCATTTCTTAAAAGAATAAGAGATAAGACCTCACTATCTCTTCCATATATATGTATATATATATATATATATATATATATATATATATATATATATATACTGTATATATATATATATATATATATATATATATATATATATATATATATATATACTGTATATCATCAATTCTCACACTTCTTTGACTGATATCGGTAATTACCCTCCTCCTTACATTCGAACCATCCTAACGATGTCATGGTTGTTTAAACATCAGTCCACCTTTCAACCTTTTAGGGCAAGAAGGACATGATGTATCCAAGTCGGGTCTGGCGAGGCGACACCGGTTTTGTTGCTGGGTTTACAATACACGCACAAACCTAATCTACAGGTACCATTGACAATGCAAAACACATATTAAACAATCTCACCAACCATTCAAGTACAGTCACACCCCCTTCCTTCAACATCTCAGCTCTCATACCATCCATACCAGATGCTTTCCCTACTCTCGTTTCATCTAGTGCTCTCCTCACTTCCTCTCTTGTAATCTCTCATTCTCGTCTCCTATCACCGGCACCTCGACACCTGCAACAGCAATTATATCTGCCTCAAAATTCAGTAAACTTTCAAAATACTCCGCCCACCTTTTCCTTGCCTCCTCTCTTTTTAACAACCTTCCATTTCCATCTTTCACTGTCTCTTCAATTCTTGAACCAGCCTTCCTTACTCTCTTCACTTCTTTCCAAAACTTCTTATTCTCTTCATATGAATGACCTAATCCCTGACCCCACCTCAGGTCAGCTGCCCTCTTTGTCCACTTACCTTGCACTTTACTTCCACATTTTTCTCTCTATATCTTTCATACTTCTCTACACTATTACTCTGCAGCCATTCTTCAAAAGCCCTCTTTTTCTCTTCCACTTTTACCTTCACTCCTTCATTCCACCATTCACTGCCCTTCCTCATGCTGCCTCCAACAACCTTCTTGCCACACACATCACTTGCAATCCCAACAAAATTTTCTTTTACTAACTTCCATTCCTCCTCTAAATTACCAGTTTCTCTTACTTTCACTTCGTCATATGCCTTTTTCAAGTTTTCTTGATATTTACTTTTTACCCCCGGTTTTATTAGCTCTTCAACCCTCACTAGCTCCCTTTTACATCCACCTACTCTATTCCCCCCCCCCCTCTTTTGCTACAACTAATTTTCCTTCCACCAAAAAATTATCAGACACCGTTAGCCATACCCCTAAACACGTGCACGTCTTTCAATCTTCTAAACATTCTTTTAGTTATCAACACATATAATCCATTAATGCCCTTTCTACCACTCTTCCATTTGCCACTCTTACCCAAATATACTTGTTTTTATCTTTCTTTTTGAAAAAGCTAGAACTTATCACCATCTCTTGCTCAACACACATATCTACCAGTCTCTCACCACTCTCATTTTCACCTGGTACGCCATACTTCCCAATGACACCTTCTACCTCTGCAGCGCCCACTCTAGCATTAAAGTCACCCATGACAACTACATAATTCTTTCTACCCAGTCTTTCTACACACCTAGTTAATTCATTCCAGAACTCATTCCGCTCTTCTTCACTTTTCTCACAACCTGGCCCCTTCGCACTGACAAAACTCCAACATTCCCTACCCAACCTAACCCTTACCCACATTAACCTAGATGATATCTCCAGCAATAAAGCCACACCTTCTCTTGCTCTTCCCCTTTCAATCCCAGAAGCTCTACCAGACATTTCACTAAACATCACTTCACCTTTCCCTTTTATCTTTGTGTCACACAAAGCCAATATATCCCTCCTTCTATTCCTAAACATACTTCCAATCTCACATCTTTTACTCTCTATCGTACTACATCCACGCACATTCAAACACCCCAAAACTAGAGTGCGGGGAGCAGTCACTCTCCCCCCAGCTCCACCTCTTTGATGTCTCACAGGAATATAATACAGGAGAGTCGTCCCGTCCCTTTTAGTCGCCTCTTACGACATGCATGGATACGTTGGTGCTATTCTAATTGTTTTTATGCCCCCGTGGCCACAGGGGGCAAATACACACACACACACACACACACATATATATATATATATGTATATATATATATATATATATATATATATATATATGTATATATATATATATATACGTATATATATACACGTATATATATATACACGTATATATATATATATATATATATATATATATATATATATATATATATATATATATTATACTTGTATATATGTAATGTGAAACTGGGAGTGGGGAAGTACGTTGCAAATACTGATTTGAAAA
>NC_090735.1:18108978-18133978 GCF_036898095.1 Palaemon carinicauda
GCCTTCTCCATCACGAGGCTCAATACTACGCAGTACTCTAGAAGTTTTATTCCATCTGTGACCAAGTTGTGGAATGATCTTCCTAATCGGGTGGTTGAATCAGTAGAACTTCAAAAGTTCAAAGTTGGAGCAAATGCTTTTTTGTTGACCAGGCAGACATAGTCTTTTTATAGTTTATTTATGACATATTTGTTTTTGATGTTGTTGATAGTTTATTATATGACATGTCTGTTTTGACGTTGTTTCTTATTTTAGAATGATTTATTGTTAATTTGTTCTCTTCATTTATTTATTTCCTTATTTCCTTTCCTCACTGGGCTATTTTTCCCTGTTGGAGCCCCTGGGCTTATAGCATCTTGCTTTTCCAACTAGGGTTGTAGCTTGGATAGTAATAATAATAATAATAACAAGGATGATGGAGTGGCAGGTACCAAAGAAACTAACGAGTTTGAGCGGGACTTTAACCACTCCCTGGCGTTCACCAGTCAGTGACGTTACCACAAGGACACACAAACCTTAATACTATTATTACCTCCGCCAATGAAGTTCGAAGGAGGTTATGTTTTACCCCCTGTTTGTGCGTGTGTTTGTTTGTTTGTACAGCTTCCTTGCTACAATTTTAATCGTAAAGTAATGAAACTTGCAGGGAGCAGCTGTTAAGTAAAAAGATGGAAATGATTAAATTTTGGAAGGTCAAGTCCAAAGATCATGCAAAAGGTCGAGAAATAAGCTGCCGCGGCGAAGGTTTGCGCTCTACTGAGTGCCCCTCTAGTTGTCATGAATATTATTATCATTATTATTATTATTATTATTATTATTATTATTATTAGCTAAGCAACAACCCTATTTAGAAAAGCAGGATGCTATAAGCCCAATGGCTCCAACAGGGAAGGATATCCAAGTGAGGAAAGAAAACGAGGAAATGAAAAAACTAGATAAGTATTGAACATTTGAAATAAAATTTTTAAGAACTACCAACATTAAAATAGATCTTTCATATATAATTCCATGCGTATATGTTTAAAAGTATTTGGCAAATCTCCTCCTTTATTAAAAACTATTGAAAATAATTTTCTGTTTTCGTTTTTACATGGTGCTTTTTTTATCGGTGTTGTTTTAACTACTAGTAGTAGTAGTAGTTAATGTTATTGTTATTGTTATTGTTATTGTTGTAGTAATTGTAAGTAGGTTCTATCCTAAGCAAAAGTGACTATTCAGTAGTAGTAGTGGTTGTAGTAAAAGATATTCTATTTGAAGAAAATATGAATGTACATTTAGATAAATGCTACCAACTGAGATGTGTCAGTCAAAGATAATATGGAAAATAAACATGTCTCACTCACAATGGTGAATTTCATTCAGAGTTGCAAAGAAACCATAGTTGTCTGTGTACATAAAGATATACTTTAAAGAATTAAATTCCAAAGTAAAAAAGGGATAAGCATCAAAAATGAAATTCTGAAGTAAAGTAAAAGTAATAAGAATCAAAATTTAAATTTTAAAGTTAAAAAAAGTAATAAAGCATCAAAAATTAAATTTTAAAGTAAAAAAGTAAAAAGCATGAAAAATTAAATTCTAAAGTTAAAAAAGTAATAAGCATCAAAAATTCAATTCTAAAGTAAGAAAAAAGTAATAAGCATCAAAACTTAAATTCTAAAGTAAAAAAAAGTAAAAAGCATTAAAAATTAAATTCTAAAGTAAAAAAAAAGTAATAAGCATCAAAAATTATAAATTTTAATGTAAAAAAAGTAATAAGCATCAAAAATTGAATTCTAAATTAAAAATAGTATTAAGCATCAAAAATTATATTCTAAAGTAAAAGAAGTAATAAGCATCAAAAATAAAATTTTAAAGTAAAAATGAATAATAAGCATAAAAAATTAAATTCTAAAGTAAAAAAAAAAGTAATAACAATAATAAAATTAGATTCTTAAGTAAAGAAGTAATAAACATCAAAAATTAAATTCTAAAGTAAAAAAACTAATAAGCATCAAAAATTAAATTCTAAAGTAAAAAAAAAAGTAATAAGCATCAAAAATTAAATTCTAAAGTAAAAGAAAAAAAATGTAATAAGCATCAAGAACAAAATTCTAAAATAAAAAGAATTCTTCCCTAAGTACGTAGAAAAGTATGGTTTCTTTTATGGAACAATATTTGTAAGAAAAAGCGTCAGAGAGTCCTGAGGGTGTCGCCCTTGTAGGAAATCGATGCCACCTGAGCCCTCAGAACACGACATAAAAGAATTTATTTTTCTTTGGAAGTCCATGAAACAATATGCATATATGTATACACATATTTATATTTATGTGAGGGTGTGTGTGTATATAATTTATGTATATAAGCTTATATATATATATATATATATATATACATATATCTATCTATCTATCTATCTATCTATCTATATATAATATATATATAAATATATATGCACATGTATATATATATATATATATATATTTATATTTATATATAGGCCTATATTTATGATATAAACATACACAGACATATATACATGTATATATGTTTGTATATGTTTAAATCATATATATATATATATATATATATATACACTTATCTATCTATATATCTATCTATCTATATATATAATATATATATACACATATATCTATTTATATATCTATCTATCTATCTATATATATATATATATATATATACACCAGTGATAGAAACTGGAAAAGAGAGAGAGAGAGAGAGAGAGAGAGAGAGAGAGAGAGAGAGAGAGAGATTACAAGTAGTTATAAGGATTTTGGATGTGTCAAAGACCTTTCAGTCCATCCGCGTAGACTCCATTTGCTCTTCGGTAGAGCGATTTAGTTTAAGCATTTAGAGAGTTCTTATGATCTTGTCTAACTTACTCTTGAACTCGTTTACCATGTTACTGTTGACTGCATCCGCTGGAAGTCTATTCAAAGTAATTACTATTTTGTATGTAAAGAAATTGCCGCATTAAGTGGTGTTGTATCTTTTCAATTCCAATTTGTATGCTTTACCTCTGGACTGATTTGTGCTGAGCGTGAATAGATTGTTGTAATCTACATTTGTTATTCCTTTAAGGATTTTGAATGCGTCTTTTAACTGTCCCCTTAGTCGTCGAGTTTGTAGATCAAATAAGTTCAAACGTTCCATCCTCCGTCTATATCCAAATTGACTTAGTGTTGGGACTAGTTTGGTGGCCCTAACTTGTACTGCTTCCAGTCTATCTATATCCTTCTGAATTCTTGGAGCCCAGAATTGGACTCCGTATTCCAGATAGGGTCTTACTAGTGATGTGTACAGCTGTAGTACGGTGTCTTTGTTTCTGTTTTTGAATTGTCTCTTCATGTAAACTATTAGTTTTTGTGCTTTCTTTTCACCTTTTATGCTGTATGGTGAACTTCAAATCCTTGCTTAAAATAATACCGAGATCTTCCTCCTGGTCCACACTTTCTAGTTCATTACCTAACAGTGAGTAATATGATTGTGGGTTACTATAACCTATGTGCATGACTATACATTTCCCACAGTTGAAAGACATTTGCCATTTTCTGTACCATTCTTCTGGCTTCATTAGATCCTCTCTTAAGGCTTTTACGTCTTCTGAGTTCGCAGCAGTTATGCCTAGCTTAGTATCGTTGGCAAATTTTGCTGTTCTACTAGTTAATCCTAAATCTATGTCGTTAATGTAGATCAGAAATAGTATTGGGACAAGGACGGATCCTTGAAGTACTCTGCTTGTAACAGCTACCCACTCTGAAGCTTCTCCATTGATCACAACTCTGTTTTCTGTTTGTTAGCCAAGCTTCGATCCATTCCGCTGGCTCGTCAATGATGCCTAGTGCGCTAATTTTTACCATTAATTTTTTTATGAACTTTATCAAAAGCCTTTTGAAAGTCTATGTATATGATGGCTATTGCCCTGCTTTTGTCATAAATGCTAAACATGTTATGGGAAAATCCCTAAAGATTTGTCATACATCTCTTTTGTCTAAAACCATGTTGTTTGTCTATCAGAAGATTGTTTTTCTCTATATTTTCTACTGTTGAATCTACTATAATTGATTCAAATATTTTGCAAGTCATTGGAGAGAGAGAGAGAGAGAGAGAGAGAGAGAGAGAGAGAGAGAGAGAGCAAAACTTACAAATGTAGAGTAGGGTAAGAATGGTATGAACTAGTGATTTTGATATCCTATATCTTTTATATTGTATTTTCCAGATTTCATTTACGTAGTTTTTTTTTTTTTTCTCTCTCTCTCTCTCTCTCTCTCTCTCTCTCTCTCTCTCTCTCTCTCCGCTAAAGTATCGTTTTTTATATCCTATATCCTTTATCTTGTATTTTACAGCTTTCCTTTACGTAGCCTCTCTCTCTCTCTCTCCCTCTCTCTCTCTCTCTCTCTCTCTCTCTCTCTCTCTCTCTCTCTTTACCGCTAAAGTATCCGTATCCCCAAAGTTTAACTACAAAGCTAAATTGGAGAAGTCCTTTTTCTTAAGGTCTGTAAAAGTTTAGTATTTGAATTACAAAGCACCAGCTGAAACTTCAAACACAATGAGAGAATTGTCTGGCCAGAGTCTTTGAAATATGATAGATGTTGTACATAAATAATATGTACAATTTCAATTTAATTAACAGAGGATTTACAACAAAACTCTATTGTAGAAAAATACCAATGATGCCTTATATTATTACCATTATCTTCAACTTATTCGATTTTTTACGAGAATTTTTATTTAAAGTTGTGATTTTGTTTTTAAATAAAAACAATTATCAAATAGGATTTTTATAATGTAAATTTTTACTCTTTGTTGTAGAAAAAAAAATTCAATATGCCTTATATTACCATTATCTTCAACTGATTCTTTTCTTTACGAGAATGCTTTTTTATCGTTCAGGTTTCCTTTTTAAATAAAAACATTTATCAAAAAGGATTTATATATAAAATCAATGTTTACTCGATAATAGACGATGTTATACTAAACTTTGTATTTTACCCTTTAAAGAAATAAACAATATGATCATTGTAACCAGTCGCTAATGACACAAGGTTTCAAGGATTTTGATTGATGTATATAAGACTGTGTAAGGATACCTTAACGTGGTGAAAGTGTTCGTGCATCGCCAGGGCTACCCATCCTAGGTTGATTTGCTGTGAGCGATCAAACAAACGTTTCCCACCATCACCAATTCGCAGTTGGCTGGCGTGGTGATGAGAACTGGACCAAACCTCAGACATGAATAAGGATGTGACTGAGGCCACTGTCCTGCTGTGGATTAGAAACTGATGCATTTGTTGTTGTTGTTGTTGTGTCGTAAAATTATCATTAAAGAATGAAACAATGGTAGTATCATAGACACTAATGATAAGATACTTCATTCAATCGTCCCATTATTTCTTGTCACTTTGTTTTTCTACTATTTCTTCCCTGGTGCCATATATCACAACCCCCCCCCCCCTGCATCCTTTGCCAACAATCCTCCCTTATCAAAGATGGGTTAAAACAACTCCATAATGTTCAATTATTATTATTAATTGCAAAGATACAACCCTAGTTGGAAAAGAGGGATGCTATAAGCCCACGGGCTCCAACAGAGAAAATATCCCAGGGAGGAAATGAAACAAGGAAAAATTATATTTTAAGATCAGTAACAACATTAAATATCTCCTTTGTAAACTATAAAAACTTTAACAAATCAAGAGGAAGAGAAATACGATAGAATAGTGTGCCTGAGTGTACCCTCAAGCAAGAGAACTTTAACCCAAGACAGTGAAAGACCATGGTACAGAGGCTATGGCACTACCCAAGACTAGAGAACAATGGTTTGATTTTGGAGTGTCCTCCCAGAAGACCTGCTTGCCATAGCTAAAGAGTCTCTTCTATCCTTACCAAGAGGAAAGTGGCCACTGAACAATTACAGTGCAGTAACCCCTTGGGTGAATAAGTGTTTGGTGATCTCAGTGTTGTCAGGTGTAGAAGGACAAAGGAGAATATGTAAGGAATAGGCATGATTATTCGGTGTGTGTGTGTGTGTGTGTGTGTGTGTGTGTAGGCAAAGGGAAAATGAACTGTAGCTGTAGAGAAGGATCCAATGTAGTACTCTCTGGACAGTCAAAGGACCCCATAACACTAGCATTAGTATCTTAACGGGTGGCTGGTTTCCTGTCCAACTTACTACCTATAAAAGTGAGAAACAAAGTTCTGAAATGTTAAATGAAAATTCTCGGATTTTCTTCGTTCCTACAAAGCCATTTTTTAAGTCTGTATATTCCATAATGATGTGGGTTTACGATTTCATTTCTGAGAATATTATGTTACAAGGTGCCATGTGGCATTTGACTTTATAGTCACATTGATAAAACAATATATTTCGCATTTCAAACCTTTGATTCTTTGTCTTTTTTATTTATTCATTCAGTTGTTTATTATTCATCCATTCAGTTACTTATTTGTTTGTTTATATTGGTAATGAAATTCAAGTTTCATGCTAAAGGTATATGGCATTAAAAGCCGGCTTGTTAATTTCCATATGCTATCCATTAAAACTCTTCATGATTCGTTGCCTTTTTCGTTAAATAATTTTATTGATCTTGTAGTAACATATTAGTAACGTCCCTGTACATGTATATATATATATATATATATATATATATATATATATATGTATATATATATATATATGTGTATACATATGTATATATGTATATATATGTATATATATATGTATATGTATATATGTATAGCCTATATATATGTATATGTATATATAATTGTATATATATATATATATATATATATATATATATATATCTCCTCCCACGCTTGTTGACGCAAAGAGCCTCAGATTTCGCTAGTCGTCTCTATCTTGAGCTTATGAATCAATACTTCTCCAATTCATAATCTCACGCTTCATAGTCCCCAGCCATGTAGGCCTGGGTCTTCCAACTCTTCTAGGGCCTTGTGGAGCCCAGCTGAAGGTTTGGTGATGTAATCTCCCTTGGGGAATGCAAAGTGCATACCCAAATCATCTCCATCTACCCATCTTCATTATCTCTACCACATTGGCACTCGAGTAATATCTTATTGTTTCATGTCTAATCCTGTCCAGCCATATAACTCCCAAAATTCTTATGAGGGCTTTGTTCTCAAATCTACAAAATATATTGGATTTTGTTTCATTATTATACTATATATATATATATATATATATATATATCAGTATATATATATATAATGTGTGTGTGTGTCTGTGCGTATATATAACATATATGTATATATATATAATATGTATAATATATATATATATATATATATATATATGTATGTATATATATATATATATATATATATATATATACACACATACTGAGTGCAAGTTCTGCCTTAGATATTACTCTGATTTTCCTGATAGCCTCATCCTGTCGTTTAACAAATAATATTCCAGTTCACGATAATAAGTTTTCTATTTATTCGCACCAGAAATATACATTAACGACGCAATTAAGGATAATTCCAATACCTGCTTTAATCTCTTGCTCTTCGAAACTCCCTCTTAAAACTCGTTATTTTTTCCTGTATCAAACGGGAATAACATTACATTACGGAAATAATACACGTAATGATTCCGTTGCTCTCGTTTGTTATTGTTCCTTAGGGAAAAAGATGGCGGCTGCAAATGGCAAACATATATTGCAATGCTTTCCTGTGCGAATGTTTGCTTGGGTATTTACAGATACATGGAGCTTGCGAAAGGATATTTTGCTGGAAGAAATTGAGGCTTTATTTTTAACTTTTTATTTTTTCTTTCTGTACAATTCACATATATAACTGGGGCATACGTCAAAAATGTGTCTGTAAATATTATTTATATACATAGATTTATTTATAATTATGCATACGTATACATATACACAAACACATACCCTCATATAAATATACACACATGTACTATATATACTGTGTATATAAATATATATATATATATATATATATATATATATATATATATATATATATATATATATATATATATATGGGTATATGTATGTTGCATGTATATATATACACACATATATAATATATGTATATATATATATGTGTGTATATATATATTTATATATATATATGTTTATATATATATATATATATATATATATATATATATATAAATTTCTACCTCATACTTGGGATCGAACCCTAGCCCCTTCTAATGAAAGGCCATGTCGCTTCCAATCATGCCACGAGAGGCCATAAAAGAAGTCGGAACCTAACTACTAATCTGCATTAGAAGGGGCTAGGGTTCGATCTCAAGTATGAGGTAGAAATTTATTTCTATTTGAGCACGATGTTGTGTTGATATTTATCCATTATATATATATATATATATATATATATATATATATATATATATATATATATATATATATATACATACGACTTAAAATACAAGTAATGCACTTTACATACTGTTGCAAAATAGAACGCCAGGATGTGTGTAACAGGACTGGGTCTGAGAGTTTTATTTTATATCGTATGGCAAAGAGAATCTAAGATGAAAGGAACCCGCTTATTTTATTATTGGTAAAATGTGTTCCCCTTGGGAAAGGGGAAACAATGGAGGAATACCAGAAGTACAGGAACAGTAATACCAGTAGCCACATCCACTTTCTTTGCTTCTTCTTGTTTGTGACAGTAGCGAATATGGTGGTAGTTGTGTCTTATAAGTAGTGATTAAGGTTTATGTTGTTATTGTTTATTTTTCTGAATGGTTCAACAAACTTTTAAATTGGGCTCCACAAGGCAATAGAGGAGTTGGATGGGGCAGGCCTACACTGTTAAAAAACATAATTTTCATCTGAAATTCTCCGTAAAATATACTGTTCTCAGCCATATTTCAGTAAAGTACGGGCGACCGTAATTTTACCTTACTTTGTTATTATCTTTTACTGGTGACCGTGATGTTACTCCTTTAAAAATGTCCATTAAAAAAAAAGGTTAATTCCTGGCAACATTTATTCCAGGATTTTTACAGTTTTAGAAATAGATATATTGATGTTAAGGAGTGATATTACGGTCACCAACCCGTAAAACATAATAACAAAGTAGGGTAAAATTACGGTCACCTGTATTTTACTGAAATACGGTTGAGAACAGTATATTTTTACGGAGAATTTCAGATTAAAATTACGAGGTTTTTTAAGTGTATTGATTTAAATTCTCAAGATAGAGACGACTGGTAAAATCTAACCGAGGTACTTTGTGTCAATAGGCGTAGGAGGAGATGATGATGATTTTTGGTTCATATTGCTTTTTTTATTATATTATTAGTATCCTTTTCCTCCTTCTTTTGATTCAGTTATTGCTACTAGTATCGTGTCAGGGTGCTAGAAAAACCCAAAATCAATCGATTACATCTATAATTCTTTTTAATAGAAATAGATAAAATTGTTGCGCATGGGAAGGCAATATGATAGTATTATAAAGCTGAAATAATTCAGAAGAGACCAGGGCACAGAGTAAAATTTCAGATTAAGGCAAAGCAACTGAAGAGGAGAGAGAGAGAGAGAGAGAGAGAGAGAGAGAGAGAGAGAGAGAGAGAGAGAGAGAGATTTAGCTGATTTCTGTTAGCAGAATATTATTTATGAATGCATATCCATGGTCTGAAAGGGGGAACTGTGCATGAGAATGTATTCATCAGGAAATGGCCTCAGATATATTAGTTCCCAACTAGGTGGAGTTTCGAAGCGAATGCAAATTCTATCCGTAACTGAAAATTTGGCAGTAATATCTCTTATATAATATGGAGTAACGTTGCTAGATATATATATATATATATATATATATATATATATTATATATATATATATATATATATATATATAAATTATATATGTGTGTGTGTGTGTGTATGTATAAGCTTGTAGCGTAGCTAATAATAATGATAATGATAAAAATAATAATTATAATAATAATGTATGCGAAAGAGTGTTCATCACATTCCAGCTCGACAACCAATTTTCTTTTTCTTCGTTTAGATTAATGGAAACTATATGGGGTGGATAAGCATAGTCATACATGCGCATGATTTATGTATATATATACATATATATATATACATACATATATATATATATATATATATATATATATAGGCATGTTTTTAATGGAATTGCTGATATATAAGAACGCTTTAGCTAAGGAAAACATTGTCTATTGGGAAAATTTGAAGTTCCTCATCCTTTACCTAAAATATGAAAGACATTAGAGCAAAGCTTTTTATCAAACGTAACATGACATGAATATACTGTACCATAATTAAAAGACAATCTTTATACTTGGAGAAGAGGTAAAGTAAAAAATAAAAAAGAACGACATTTTCTTGAAAGGAAAATATAGAAGTTCAGAAATTAAATTAGAAAGTAAAATGGGATAAAGCTAGTCTGCTAGTCTGTGATTTAAAGCAAATAATATTACTGTACAGATGTAAACAGAAGATCTGTGATTACCAGGGTATGTCTGTTTACACAGAGGAGCAGTTCCGTAAAATATTAATTAATAAAAGGGCGATCCTTTGGTAAACTATGGTATTCCAAAATACTATTAAAAAATATAACATTAAATTATAAGTATTAACTTTCATGGTAAGGATGACGTCATTGACACTGAATAAGCAAGGTTACTGATCCGTATACATAATTTATATTTCTGATGTTGCTAATTATGCATAATACCGACGACTTTCATGTTTCCGCTTTGAAGCTCTCTGCTCGTAAATTAACTCGGGCGAATTTGGTAAGCTGGGTTTTGTTACTGGATTTCAAAAAAAAAAAAAGAAGCTATTTGGGTTTATCCACTAATTATTAAGGGCAGATTTTGCTCCCTCGCTTTTTTGAGGATGAAAATTACTGTTTTTTTTTCTTTTCCTTTTTTGCTTGCTTACTTGCTCGATGTGAAACCGTCTTTGTTAGTTCAGCGCTGCATATTTTATAGGTTTAATTTCATTTTGAGTATGAACGCCTATTTATTAAATGTCATTTCTTAAATGAACGGACCGATAGTTTAAAGAGTGATCTTTTGTGTAGTGCCCTAGCATCTGTACTATGGTCTTCCACTGTCTTGGGGTAGAGTTTAAGGTTTAAAGGCCGCTCATGAATGGCAGTGGCAAGGGACAGTGACATTATTGCCCTATCAAAGAGGACAATGCCTTAGAGACTAACCATATATACATATGATCAGTGCCCAATCCCCTCTCCACCCAAGCTATGACCAAGTAAGACCAGGCAATGGCTGCTGATGACTCAGCAGATAGACCTATAGGCTCCCCCAAACCTTAGCTCACAAGGATGGTAAGGTTAAAGCGACCAAAGGAACTAATGACTTTGTAGTCTGTGTATTTCCTTTCGTCAACTGGGCTTTTTTCCCTGTTGGAGCCCTTGCGCTTATAGCATCCTGCTTTTCCAACTAGGGTTGTAGCTTAGCTAATAATAATAATAATAATAATAATAATAATAATAATAATAATAATTATAATAATAATAATATGTTCATGGTTGTTAATTTTTACCCACAAAATCTAATAGTAACTCTGTTACTTTTCTAATTCCTATCCTTTTTCTAGTATATCACTCGGGTTTTAACGTTTGTGTTTGTATGCAAAGTATCAAGGCTGTGTGGAATTAGATCATTCGGAGTTTGCATTCAGGATAAGTCCCTCCAAAACCTTAATTGATTTTTATTACAGAGAGAGAGACAGAGTCGTCTTTTCTAGTTTCTTTCTGAAATATCTTAATTTCTTTTTGTTATCTTCTTTCAAACCTCTTAACTTCATTAATCATATCACATTTTCAGTCCAATTTAATGTTAGCGTATACATTCTTACGATCTGACAGTAATTTTAGTTTTCTGGAAGCGTTCTAAACGTTATAGATGCTGTCTGAGCAAAGATGTGGCAGTAATTTTAGTCCTCTGGAAGCATTTTAAAGGCTTAATTCCTTTATATTTGTTCTTCGGAATAATTTTATTTTGGATATGTAAAGATAGATTTACCCATTCTTCCGTTTTTTATTTGCCGTTTCTTTTCCTAATTTTTAAGCATAATTCATGGTTTTGAAGCATTAAAATTATGGGTTTAACTGTTTCTTCATTTCCATCATTTATAACTACAGAGGTTTTTAAATGTCTTGTTAATAACTTTCTTCTTTTTTTCTATTTTATTCTGCAATTTCACGTCGTTCTACTCTCAAACCTTAGATTATAATTACTTTTTCATTCAGTCTACCTTTATCAAAAGATTAATCTATTAAAGTAAAAAAATATATATTTTTATTCATTCTTTTAATATTCTATAAGAATGATAATTTTCTAAGAAAAAAATAAAAAACGAAGAGCAAAAGAAAACTTACCTTTTTTGTTCTAGATGAGAGGCAACTTACTATTTGATTTATCGAGATGCCGGGAATGCTAAGGAAAAAATAAGTATTGTCTCTCAGTTTTGTCATGCAGTAAATCTCGGGCCAGTATTTCATATTTTTCTCTAAGAAGAAAGAAAATAATAGAATTAAAGAAAAACATCTCATGAGGGAAATTATCGAAAAATTTATTATCGTGAACAGGAGCTTTATTTGAAACAAAAAGATCCTGTTTTTATTATCTCGGTCATTACGAAAGACTTTATTTTATTGTACTTTTAAAGACTGTGGTGGATGGGAAAGGCAACGCAATGCCTTTAGCTACCTCCGAAGTGAGGGGGGAAAAAGTAAAGAGGTCCAGAATCC
The DNA here is from genome assembly GCF_036898095.1 of Palaemon carinicauda. Lineage (NCBI taxonomy): Eukaryota > Metazoa > Arthropoda > Malacostraca > Decapoda > Palaemonidae > Palaemon > Palaemon carinicauda. The sequence continues at coordinate 18,121,746 of NC_090735.1, forward strand.
TACTGGAAGATTTTGTGCTGGCTTATTTGGTAACGTCCCTGATTGGGGTTCGAGTTCAGCTCAAACTCGTTAGTTTGCGGGAGCCTAAGGTCTATTTGCTGAGTCATCTGCAGCCATTACCTGGCTCTCCCTGGTCCTAGCTTGGATGGAGAGAGGGCATGGGCGTTGATCATATGTATTATTGTCAGTCTCTAGGGCACTGTCCTGCTTGCTAAGGCAATATCACTGTCACTTACCTTTAAACCTAAACCGCTACGTGAAAGATGAGAGATTATAAGTGTAATGGAAATAATAACCAGTTCTTGGGGAGGGAGAGAAATAAATAGTTACTGCGGAGTGGAATTCATGGACTTATTGCGAGAACCCAAGCGGTTACTGCACTGTAATTGCTCAGTGGCTACTTTCCTCTAGGTAAGGGTAGAAGTGACTCTGTAGCTATGGTCAGCAGCTCTTCTAGGAGAAGGACACTCCAAAATCAAACCATTGTTCTCTAATCTTGGGTAGTGTCATAGCCTGTGTACCATGGTCTTGGGTTATAGTTCTCTTGCTTGAGGGTACACTCGGGCACACTATTCTATCTCTTCCTCTGGTTGTGTTAAAGTTTTTCTAGTTTATATAGGTAATATTTATTTTTAGTGTTATTTTTCTTCCGTGTTTCCTTTCCTTGCTGGGCCATTTTCCCTGTTGTAGCCCCTGGGGCTGGTAGCATCCTGCTTTTCCAACTAGCGTTGTAGCTTAGCAAGTAATAATAATAATAATAATAATAATAATAATAATAATAATAATGATGATAATAATAATAATAATAATAACAGATGACCAATTGGTTGAAATAAAACCACCATAAAAATTATTCTCACTTTGACCTTATTTGAAAAGTGAGTTTAATGGACAATGAAAAGTGCTCTATTGTTGACAAGAGACTTTCATCAAAGCTTAAATTTCAATTTTTAATTAATACAAGGATTAAAAAGACTAGTTCTATCATTCCTTAGAAATGACACCGGATTAGAGCAGCTGAAAATTCCATCTGACTTTCCAATGGGTGACACGAAGACTGATCCCTCATTCTAAAAGTGTACGCGACCCGTCAATAAATGATTGCTAAATATTTAGATAGATATGCATACACATGCACAAGCACGCTCACAGAGTCAACGCTTCCCACCCCTGCCGCTTTGCTAACTAACACCCGGGAATTTGTGGGACATTGTCGTTTCCGAGTAGTTGCCTCTCAGCGTGACAGGAAATATATATGTATATATATATATATATATATATATATATATATATATGTATATGTATATATATGTACATGTATATATATATATGTATATATATATATATATATATATATATATATATATGTATATATATATGGACATGTATATATATATATATATATATATATATATATGTATATATGTATATGTAGTGATACATATATATATATATATATATATATATATATATATATATATATATGGGTGTGTGAAGCTATATATGTATGTATGTGTATATATATGTATATGATATTTTTGTGTATTTATATGTATATGTATATATATGTAAATATATATGTATATATATATATATATATATATATATATATATATATATATATATATATATATATATATATATATATATGTATATACATCGACAAGGACAGAATCAAGTATTGAAACTGCTGTCTGTATTTACAATGCTTAAGATGGATTTAGATATTTTAAAACTCTAGTTATATCCTTGAATCTTATAAAGAATGGAAGCGTTCAATTTATAGAAGAAAAAAAATGACTATGGATTTATTTGTACTGGAATATATCTTCTATATACACATATATACATGTGTATGCATGTTTGTAAGTTTATTTTGTTTCAACTTATTCATGAACGGTCGGAACATACATAATAGGTACGTGCGTAAATATTTATGTATGCATGTTTTTTTTTTCAACTAATGGACGTACGGAGCATAAATAATAGGAACGTGTGTTTGCATTTTTTTTTTCAACGTATTCATGAACAGACTGAGCATAAAAAATAGGGACAGTAAATATGTATGTTTGCATTTTTGTTTCAACTTATTCATGAACGAACAGAGCATACATGATAGGAACGTGTGTAAATATTTATGTATGCATGTTTGTTCCAATATTCATGAACGTACGAAATATACTTATTAGGTAGTGTAAATATATATGTATGTATATCCATATTTAGATGTACTATTCTTATATATTCCAATCGTCTCATCTATGTAACTGTAATTTCCGCCCCATATTCAAATTGCATATGCTTCTTCATTAAACAGCATAATTTAATACTCTGGTTATTATTGTACCACAATGAGTTGAACTAAGATTGACATACATTCAGTGGAATTCTGAAATTAAATTCTCTGAATTATCAGACATTTACTATCCCTGAATTTGAGGAAGGGGAAGTATTAGGTGAAATAAAAAGCAAAAAATAAATGTAGAAAATTTATTTTTTCAATTGATTTTTTTTTCTATCTTTTTTTTTGTATCTTTTATATTAAGCTGAAAGTAACTAAAGTATAGTGAAAACCAAGTTATTTTTATTGTCAGCAAGAGATACACTAACCATACAAAAACTAATAAAAATATGAAAGTAAAAATTAACATTGATAGTCATACTTGGAAAACTAACGCAAACCCTTCTGTTTTCTTTATTCTATTTCTCTTATTACTTTCATATCGAGCTGAATATAACTTAAGTATGGTCAACAGATTTTAAAAAATTTTAATACATAGAACACCGTATTTAGATCGGTAATTTATGAATTAATTACTGAAAACAAAGTATACCCTTTGGACACTGTCGATTGGGATCATTTGAAAGTGAGTTGATAAAGTCTTTAAATCTTAATTTGGAAGAGAAAGAAAAATCAAAAGAATTGTAAATTGATCAGAGGGTAATCTGAGAATGGAAATAAAGAATGGGAAATGAATTCGGGGATAATAAAAAAAGAGAGGAAGGGCAAATCAGTCTTTCGTTTTTACCACCCACTGTTTTTTTTATAGATTTTTTTTATTACGTTCATGAAATTCGCCCAGTTTCTGTCGTCCGAAAAATATTGCAATGAACTTGAAAACCAACAGATTTAGAGAAAAGTTTCAAAGAAATTGAGGGTTTATGATTAGAAATATGAGTAGCAACATTTTTTTCCTAAATTCCATAAGTTTTTAAAAATATATATTTACTTCAAACGGTTATAATTTGATTTGCTCACGACTGAAATTTTATCGTTTGCTACTGAACATTTTGAATTTTAGTTTAATATTTCAGTAATATTCCATGTGTACTTATATTTGGAGTTAAATGGCAGGACAGGATTAGAAATGAAACCGATTCTCGAGCGCCATATGTGGACGAGATCATGGTGAGGGGTAGATGGAGATAGTTTTGGAATGCTCTTCGCACTCACAAGAGAGTTTAGTTCACCAAACGTATAGCTGGGCTTCACAAGGCACTAGAAGAGTTTGAAGACCCAGACCTACATGGCTGAAGACTATGAAGCATTGACGTGGGAGATGATGAATGGAGAGGTGTTGATTTAAAAGCTCATGATAGAGACGACTGGCGAAATCTAACCGTGGTCCTTTGCGTCAATAGGCGTAGAAGATGATGATGATGCAATATATGAAATATTTTCCTAAGAATAAAATGATTTATTGACTATTGAATACACTAATCGTGTTTTATCAAAATCAAGGGTAATTTGATTACTATTTATAAGTCCCTATGAGATACGAGAGATTAATATTCAAGTGAAATATAGACATATTGCATCTCAGAATAAAAGTTTCCAAAAAAAGGCTAAATCAGAAAATATAAAACGAATGTTGTGACATTAACGCGAAATGAACAAAAAACGGAAACAAAAGAAGCTAATAAAAACGGTTTCACTTATCAGGAAAGAATGATCAAAATCAATTCTAATTTGATTACTATTTATAATTTCCTATGAGATAAGGGAGATTAATATTGAAGTAAAATATAGACATATTGGAACTCGGAATAAAAGTTAACGAAAAAAGACCAAAGCATGAAAAAATAAAACAAATGTTGTAACCTTAACAAAAGGAAAAAAAAGGTAACAAAAGCCAATGAAAAGAATTATTTCTTGATGAGAAGAAAGTCTCAACTTTCTGGGAAGTTAGTGGATATATTTGGATCTATCAAAGGAGAAAAAAAAATAGTTTATCGAAAGTCAGTGACCCCTCCCTCTCTCTCTCTCTCTCTCTCTCTCTCTCTCTCTCTCTCTCTCTCTCTCTCTCTCTCTCTCTCTCTCTCTCTCTGTCTTTATTTCAGTTAGTTTTATTATATTCATAGTGCTATTTATATAAATACAAAAAGTTATATATATATATATATATATATATATATATATATATATATATATATATATATATATATGTATTTACCATCATCATCATCCTCATTATCTCCTCCTACGCCTATTAACGCAAAGGGCCTCGGGTAGATTTCGCCAGTCGTCTCATCTTGAGATTTTAAATCAATACCTCTCCATTCATCATCATCTACTTCACGCTTCATAGTCCTCAGCCTTGTAGGCCTGGGTCTTTCAACTCTTCTAGTGCCTATGTGTGTGTATGTATGTCTGTGTCTGTGTGTAATATGTTTGCAAGCCAGAAGAATGTATACAGGCACTACTTTTTCCACCGACGCCCATGAAATCACTATAGTAGGGTGAGGCAATTTTGGACACCTTTTTAGTAACCTTTGTACAAAATCTATATTAATAAATTAATTTATGACCAAATATCGAACATGTTTTCAAGAGAGGGAGGTCTCCTCTATAAAAATGGCTTGTTTCATAATCATTAAAGAATTAGAAATTCTCGTATTACAGTAATAAAAAAAAATTATCTCAGAGGCGAGGCAATTTTGGACAGTGAGGCAGTTTTGGACACGTCTGTATCTCCGTTAAGCGCCAACGCTCAGTTGGGCAAACTATGACAATTTGTGGTCCCTATGAATATAAATATGCTAGAAAAAGATTATAGACTTACATAAATTTTTGTGTCCGTAATCCAAGATTGTCCAATTTTGCCTCGCCAAGAAAAAAGTGAGAAGTTTGCTTGTCCAATTTTGCCTGACCATGGTTTTAAAAACTGTCCAATTTTGCCTTACTATATGAATATGTAAATCAAACTTTGTATTCGAGCACACAAATATACTTTTATGTATAAATATGCATATATGTAATCATAAGAATTCAAAATAAGACATAAGGGGTGCAGTAAAAGGGGTGTCTGCCCAAGGTGAGACCCTAAAAGTGAGTGACACCCTGAGAGTTACATTAAAAAAAAGTTTCTTTCCAGCTCGATGGTTATGATATGATTTTCAAAAAGTTATTTAATACTGGGGACACTCTTAAAGCTGTTGACACTCAGGGGGTGAAACCTTCAAAAAGATTGACCAAAACATGGTAACATCCTCGAGAGGGGTGTCAACCCAAATGCTAGAAATATCTAAAAAAAAACTCTACTATATACATTGTTCCTATAATAATTCACATATCCAAATGAAAATTTTAGGAATTTAAATAGAATATATTTTCACTGTTCCTGCTAATTTCCATGTTGATAACTGTCATGTTGCCTTTTTGATATGGTGTTAAATGGAGCAACATTAGAGTGAACAGCATGATAGATACATCAAGGAGGGGCAAAGCTGATCCCATAAACAATATTCGTCCTAAGTTGTACTTATCCATTTTATTCTTATCATTGTTACCTCATACTATGAACGAGCCATCAAAGAGATACTTTTACCTACAAAAGAAAGGGATACAATCGAAGATTTAAGAAAAAAAGACGAAATGAAGAAAAATAAAAGGAGAACACAAAGAAAGAGAGATAGAAACATGACAAATCATGGAAATACAAAGCAACCAAATATCTCTCGATTGTTTAAGAAAAAATGTCTGCAAACACTAACGTAAATACAAAAAAATCTAAATTGACCAGCGTAATAAATAGTGATAATTGAACTGCTAGGATAGTCCCGATAGTGAATGATAAGGATTTATTTATACCTAAAATAAAAGAAATAAAAAAGAAATTCAAATTATTTTGGAAGATATTAAGGATCGTCCATTATTTTGCATTGGTAGAACAACAAAAGGGTTTTTAGGGGAAGAAGGAGGCTAAGTGACTCGCCTTGAGCTAGATGCTTGAAGTCACTGCCCACATATCATCATCATCATCATCTCCTCCCACGCCTATTGATGCAAAGGGCCTCAATTAGATTTCGCTAGTCGTCTCTATCTTCAGCTTTTAATTCAGTATTTCTCCAATCACAATATCCTACTTCATGCTTCATAGTCCTGAGTCTTCCAACTCTTCTAGTGCCTTGTGGAGGCCAGTTTAAAGTTTGGTGAACTAATGTCTCTTAGGGAGAACAAAGAGCATCCCCAAACCATCTCCATCTACCCCTCACCATGATCTCATCCACATGTGGCGCTCAAGTAATCTCTCTAAGTTTCATTTCTAATCCTGTCCTATCCTTTAACACCCAATATTCTTCTGAGGGCTTTGTTCTCAAATCTACAAAATGAGTTTCATTAATATACCAAGATTCACGACCATACAGTAACACCGATCTCACTAAACTGATATATAGCCTGATTATTATATGTAATTTTAGGCAACCTGATTTCCAAATTTGACTTAATCTAGCCATCCTCTGATTTTTTTTTTTTTCAATCTTTCATTAAACTCAAAAATTCTAAAGCTCCTATATTAGATATCATAGTTCCTAAATATTTGAATAATTCTACCTCATTAATCCTTTATCCTTCCAAAGATATCTCATCTTCCATTGCATATTCCGTTCTCATCATCTGTCTTCTATTTATCTCGAGCCCAACCTCATGTGATTTTTCATGCATTCTGGTAAGCAAGCTTTCCAAGCCCTGTGGTGTTCTGCTAATTAGGACAGCGTCATCAGCATACTCTAGGTCTCCTAATTTTCTGTTACCAATCCAGTCCAATCCTTCTCCACCATCCCCAACCGATCTATGCATTACAAAATCAATGAGGAAGATAAACAACATAGGTAACAACACATTCCCTTAGAGTACTCCACTTTTCACTGGAAATTCGTTTGATAAGACGCCACTAACATTAACTTTGCATTTGCTATGCTTATGAACAGACAATTAAATTTACATATTTGAGAGGAACTCCATAATGTTGCAGCACTCTCCACAAAATTTGCCAGAGCACATAATCAAAAGCTTTTTCATAGCCCACATATACCATCAAAAGTGGAATTCTATATTTTACATATTGCTGTACCACATGTCTTAAATCCTGCTTGTTCATCTCTCAACTTTTAATCAATTTTTCTCTCTAGTCTCTTTAGAATGAGCATTCTATATATTTTCATGACAGCTGACGTAAGTGTGATGCCTCTGTAATGATTGCAATCAGTCAGATCTTTTTTTGTCATTTTCACCAGCAACCCTAGCTCCCATACATAAGGCTTTGCCTCTTCACGCAACATTCTACAAAATAATCTTGTAGGTAATCTGGGAGTCACTTCATTTTCAGGCAATATCATCTTAGCAGTTATTCCTTCGTATCCAGGGGCTTTCCATCTTTTGAACTTCGACTTCAAACACACCTAATTCATTCATGGGCACATCAAGGTCTTCATCAGTTTCAGGTATATCAACCAAATTATTCCCTTTGTATTTCCTATTCATGACCTCACTAAAGTGTTCAATCCAACGTTACCTTTCTTCACGTTCTTTTGACATAACAGATCCATCTTTCTTTTTTATGGGTATATGCTTCTTTTTTCCCGTAGAGATTTCATTAATAATTCCAAGAGCAATTCCTACAACAAAGCCACTTCCTGAATTCATAGCTTTGTCAGCCTCATCTGCTTTCCTGTCTAAATATTCTCTCCAATCATTCCTGATATTTCTTTTGACCTCACTATCAATACTGAAATACTTGGCATGCTCTTCCTTGTAATTTTCATTACTTCCTCGAAAACTTTAAGAAATCAATTTCTGTCTTTGTCTTCTTTTTATAGTATTCCAAGTATCCTTTGATATCCATGGTTTTCTCCTTGTAACTGCATGTCCCAAAACTTCGTTAAAGTCTCTTAAGACTGTAAATCGATTCCTACATTCAGTTACAAAGATTTCTGTGCTCATCCTCTAGAAGCTTAATTGTATCAAACTTAGGTATTCTATCTAATTTCTGTTGGCTTCTTCCAGTTTTAATATTTGTGTGGCAATGGGGAGCTGGTTATTACTACCAATAACTGCACCTCTATAGCTTGTTACATTTCCCAGAGTCCTCCATCTCTCTTTATCAATGGCTATGTGATCTATTTGATATTTGTAATTGCCACATGGTGAAGTCCTTGTATATTTGTGGATCTCCTTGTGCTGGAAAAGAGTACCTCTAGTAACAAGATTGTTTGTTGAACAATAACTTATAAAATGTGCCCCATTTTCATTTGCAACTTCGCCAAGAACCTCAACACCCCTCACATTTTCTATCCCTTGATTATTCCTTCCAACTTTAGCATTGAAGTCATTAATCACAATTTTCATATCTCTCTAGGTTCTCACCTATTATACTCTGCAGTTCTTCACAGTATTCATCTTTTCTTTCTTCTGGGGAATCATTTGATTCGCCTTGGAAGATGGAATCTTCGGGATCTTGAACCCTTCTGTGAAGGCTCTTCACTTTTTGCCCGGCGGGCATGCTGTCATGCGTTTGCGGGGAGGGGAACGGGGCAATTGCAACCTGTCAAAAAGTTTTCATTCTTTTTGCCTCTCGCGCGAGTGTGAAGGAGAGTACTGGAGCGTTGGCGCACAGGATGCTGCTGGTGCTCAGTTTCTGCTGAAGCACAGTTTTTGGTGAAGGCGCAGAAAAGCGCTGGCGCACAGGAAGCCAATGCGTAGGGGGAATATACAAAGAATAGGCCAGACTATTTGGCCTGTATTTTGAGGTACCTTACCTCTAGCTTCAGAGGCTCTTTGACCTTTTATTTTGAGGAGCCATACTTCCAACATTAGAGGATATTTAAGCTCTATTTTGAGGTGTCATACCTTTAGTATTAAGGGCTCTATGACTTCTATTTTGAGGTACTATAATCTTAGCATTATATGTCCTTTTATTTCTAATTTGAAGTGCTTTACTTCTAGCATTTGAGGCTCTTTGACTTTATTTTGAGGCTCCTCACTTTTAGCATTAGAGTGTCTTTGACCTCCATTTTGAGGCTCCTCACTTTTAGCATTAGAGGCTCTCTGGCCTCTATTTTGAGGCTTCTTACTTTGAGCATTAGAGGGTTTTTTACCTCTATTTTGAGGCTCCTTACGTTTAGCATTAGAGGGTCTTTGACCTCCATTTTGAGGCTTCTCACTTTTAGCATTAAAGCCTCTTTGACCTCTATTTTGAGGCTCCTTACTTTTAGCATTAGAGGGTCTTTGACCTCTATTTTGAGGCTTCTTATGTTTGGCATTAGAGGTTCTTTGACCTCTATTTTGAGGCTCCTTACTTTTAGCATTAGATGCTCTTTGACCTCTACTTTGAGGTTCCTTACGTTTAGCATTAGAGGCTCATTGACCTCTATTTTGAGACTGCTCACTTTTAGCATTAGAGCCTCTTTGACCTCTATTTTGAGGCTCCTTACTTTTAGCATTAGAAGGTCTTTGACCTCTATTTTGATGCTTCTTATGTTTGGCATTAGAGGTTCTTTGACCTCTATTTTGGGGCTCCTTACTTTTAGCATTAGATGCTCTTTGACCTCTATTTTGAGGTTCCTTACGTTTAGCATTAGAGGCTATTTGACCTCTATTTTGAGGCTCCTTACTTTTAGCATTAGAGGGTCTTTGACCTCGATTTTGAGGTGCAGTATCTCCTGCATTAGCGGCTCTTTGGCCTGTATTTTGCGGCTCCTTACTTTTAGCATTAGAGGCTATTTGACCTCTATTTTGAGGCTCCTTAATTTTAGCATTGGAGGCTCTTTGACCTCTAATTTGAGGCTCCATACTTATAGCATTAGAGGCTCCTTACTTTTAGCATTAGAGGTTCTTTCACCTCTATTTTGAGGCTCCTTACTTTTAGCATAAGAGGCTCTTTGACCTTTATTTTTAGGCTCCATACTTTAAGCATTAGAGGCTCTTTCACCTCTATTTTGAGGCTTCCTACGTTTAGCATTGGAGGCTCTTTGACCTCTATTTTGAGGCTCCTTACTTTTAGCATTAGAGGCTCTTTCGCCTCTATTTTTAGGCTCCATACTTTAAGCATTAGAGTCTCTTTGACCTCTATTTTGAGTTTCCTTACTTTTAGCATTAGAGGCTCTTTCACCCTCTATTTTTAGGCTCCATACTTTAAGCATAAGAGGGTCTTTGACCTCTATTTTGAGGCTTCCTACGTTTAGTATTAGAGGCTCTTTCACCTCTATTTTGAAGCTCCTTACTTTTAGCATTAGATGCTGTTTGCCCTCTATTTTGAGGCTCCTTACTTTTAGCATTAGAGGCTCTTTGACCTCTATTTTGAGGCTCCTTACTTTGAGCATTAGAGGGTCTTTGACCTCTATTTTGAGGCTTCTTACGTTTAGCATTAGAGTGTCTCTGACCTCTGTTTTGAGGCTCCTTACTTTCAGTATTAGAGGTTCTTTGACCTTTATTTTGAGGCTCCTTACTTTTAGCATTAGAGGGTCTTTGACCTCTATTTTGAGGTTCCTTACTTTTAACATTAGAGGCTCTTTGACCTCAGCCTCCCTTTCTGCACTTTCTTTGATATTTCTACCACCTTTGTCGACCCCCTTATGTAGTCATTTTTTATCCGATCCTCTCTTGTCACCCCAGACATCCACCTAAGCATTCTCATTTCTGCCACTTCCATCTTCTCCTCTGTCTTCCTCATGCTTGCTGTTTCTTTTCCATACAGCATTGCTGTTCTTACCACTGTCTGGCATCTATCATCCCTTCCAGTAACTTCAAAGTTTGGGACATAAATTTAATACCTCTGTAATTCCCACACTCTTGGACCACCTTTCCATTTGAAGATTGGGATCAATATACTCCCACGCCACTCATTTGGTATTTTTTCCTGTTCAAAAATCTTTATCATGAGATCGTACAGTATATCCACTCCTTCATCTCCTAATGCTTTCCATGCTTCCAGAGGAATCATGTCTGGTCCAGTTGCCCTCCCATTCTTCATCTTCCTCAGTGCATTTATTACCTCTTGCCTAGAGAAACTTACTACCATGCCAAAATTCACCAGTCCATCCTCTCTTAATAATCTATCATTTTCTTTATTTAACAGCTGTTCAAAATATTCTTTCCATCTCTTTGCAATGTCTTCCTCCTTTCTAAATACTACACCATCTTGATCTTTTATTTGTGTGATGTGTGTAATATCTTTGGTGCTCTTATTTCTAGTCTTTGATAGCTTGATCATCTTGTTTAATCCTTCCTTTGTCCCCAGCTCATTATACACATCATCATATGCCTTAGCTTTAGCTTGGGCTACTACCTTCTTCACCACCTTGTTTTTCTCTCTGAACCTCTCTCTGTCTTCCCCTGACTGTGACTATTCCCATCTCTTCATTGCCTCCTTCTTATCTTTTACAACTTTCTCAATTTCTTCACTCCACCACCAACTCTCCTTTTCTTCCCATATGATACCAGATGTCTCTCCTAGCTAATAGTAGAGGCTATTTGACTTCAATTTTTAGGTGACTTACCTCTGTAATTAAAGGCTATGTTTTATACTTCTTCATATAAAGGCTTTCCTTCTCTATTCTCCTCTGTCTTTTATAGTTTTTCAACATCTTCTTTGCGTAGTTCGCCAGTCTCCTTCGAGATTTCAAGAGACATTTCAGTGCTGTTTGTCCTCGGTTCGTCAGATTCCTCGGAGAAATCGATGGTTTTCATGTCTTTACCCATAAGGGTGATGGGTAAAGACATGGATGCCATTGATTTCTCGGCATACACTATGCGCCATCATACTAAAGTCAACGAAGAACAACACAATATATTTACCAATGCCGTCCTGATATGTTCTATCTTCAATGCCGAATTTTGAAGAAACACACGTCGCTCACCACTTTGCACCAGTGCAATACAATTATAGGGCATCGTCGCTAAACCGCAAGCAAATTATCCTTCAAGGCGCTTACATTATGATCTTCAAAGCTCG
>NC_090735.1:18138978-18166478 GCF_036898095.1 Palaemon carinicauda
TAATGTAAATCTAACTCAGACGTTTCAGTTAAATTAATTTTGTCTTACCTTCAATACTAAGTATTACCCACTGTATACCATATCAATGTTAACTATTCCTAACAATATTATCAATATGATGGGTAGTTTTCCACTTAAAGAGCGTAGTTCTCTAACACCAGATAATACTATAAAAGGTCAAGAACAATCCCCATTTTTTTCATGGATTAACTTCATGTTTTCCAGTAAGAACATATTGCACTAGTTTTGGGGTATCATTGTAGAAGTACAAAAGTGGAGTCTTAAATATACACCACGTCAACCAGATTTCTAAATGTACGTAACGATTTAAGCCACTTCTGCGCATGACGTCATCAGCGCCTTAGCCTTAAAGGAACCCTTGCTTAATTACCTGTTTATTCACTTTTTACCCTTTTCTAATCAAAGGATTTTCTTATTGGATCTCTCTCTCTCTCTCTCTCTCTCTCTCTCTCTCTCTCTCTCTCTCTCTCTCTCTCAAGAAGAGTCGCCTTCTAAATATGAAGTACTTGTAAAAGAAAAATCGAAACTTTTTTCAACAGTAAATGTAATTGCGTAAATGCCCCGCTTTGAAGAAATAAAATCTGAGCAAACTAACGTTCGATAATAAACACTATCTACTAAGTAATTATATTGGTCGAAAGAAAGTAGTGGCGAAACTAATGCACAAAAGGGTAAAACTGGTTAGTGACTATCACTTCCAGTTCCTTCTTAATTATATATATTATCACTAACCGCTGTATTGACTGTGGTTTTATGCCTATTATCTCATCTTTGTAGACGCGAGAAATGATACTCGAGATCTGTTTGCTCGGAGGATGACTGGTTGCCCTCTTGAAACTTCAACTTCCTTCGATAATTCACTTCAAAGAGTTTTTAAGAAAAACTTCGAGTAACCCACATTAAGCAGCTGCGTCTTGTGTGTGTGTGTGTGTGTTTGTGTGCGCGTGCAAGCGCGTTTTAAAGGTTTAAAGGCCGTTCATGAATGGCAGAAGCATGGGACAGTGACGTTACCATATCAAGCAGGACAATGCCTTAGAGACTGACCATTTATAAATTGATCACCACCAAAGCCCCCTCTCCACCCATGCTAGGACCAAGGAGAGCCTGGCAATGGTTGCTGATGACTCGGCAGATAGACCTATAGGCTCACAAGTATGGTGAGGTTACAGCGACCAAAGGAACTAACGAGTTTGAGCGGGATTCGAAACCCAGTCTGGCGATCCCCAAGCTAGGACGTTAGCCAAAGGCCAAGGTTAGGTTTGGTTAGGTTAGGTTAGCCACTACGTGTTTATATATAAACATATCTCCCTCTACCTGTTCATATATATTTAGGATTGTTTTAATCGTTATGAATTTCCCTAAGGATGTGCCTGCCATCTGTTGGTCATTTGAGAAATTATAATTTATTGACGAATTAAGAAAATTTCGTCTGGCGTCATTGTCCTTAGTTTGTCAGCCCAAGGTTTTGGTATGACTGATTATTGCGAAGATATTAGCAATAAACCTTTGGTCCAGGCAGGTGAAATACATAGTAGTTGATATCTAATAACTATATTTGTATAAAGATAGATAACTAGTTGCTCTACTGGATCATTCCTATAAAACCTATAGAATCTCTTTCGACCATAATGTAGTACAAATTGTTTGGTTAGAATTCAGGAATAACTTCAGATTGATATCAAACTGTCTGATAAGTGATCATCATCGAAGAGTAACCATGAAATATGATCGTTATGACTCCTTTAGCTTTTTGTAGCTGATGAAGAGTACAAGGGCATCTATTCTAATATTTTTTTTTCTCTATAGTGTCTAAGATATACTTTACATTAAACATAGAGCCTTCATTTGTCTCCACAATCAATCTTATTCTTAATTCTGTATCCATTTGTTTCCGCAATAATTGTGCACTGGTCTGGCAAGCCAACTAGACGCTGTCCTGTATTATATTACACAAGTCCCTAGGCAAGCAAAGCTAATCAACACTGTTGGTATAAACTCAATAGTAGTTTAGGTTTAGGAAATGGACACATTTGAAATATTATTTTGAATTAAATCCCATTTTAATTGTCTCTTAGTTCGAAATGATGACACTTGCTAACTGTCAATTCGCAGAACCACGAAGTGCATTTCGTTTGAAAAAATAAAAGGACGTAGTGGTACGCAATGAATAACAGTTAAACGCAGTAAAATAACCATTGATATTCTATGAAAATCTAATTATATCTTCCACATAGAATAAACAAGTTTTAATAACAGCGTAACAACAAATGTCCGTTTCAATGTACTGTACTACCTATAGACTTCATACTCAATCAGTATTTATTTGAATGCAATACCTTTTCTGGCGATGCACCCCCCCCCTCCACTGAGAATTGCATTTGTTTAGGATTTCAGCTGTAGCATGTTTTGTTGATATTTTTATTTTCTCGTATCGGTTATACATTTTTTTTGCACTTTCATATATGTGGCTGGTGCCTTTATTATATTCTCGATTGATAAAATCAAACGCTATGATTGAAATATAGTTTTGATTTGGTTATCATATCATAAGAGTACAATGTTTATTCTAAAATGATAGACGTTTGGAACTTGACTAAGAATCATGTGGCACATTAAATTAAAGAGCCTTTTTCATCTATCGTAATCTGAATTCTTAATTCAGACCCTTTTAACTTGGTACTTAATTTTGCCTGATGCTCCTGGCTAGTACGGTGATGACGTGTTCGCCTAGCGTTCGCATGGCAGCAGATCGACCCAAGTCCGGGACCATGATTTTAAGCTGTTTATTGGGGAGGCCACTGCTGTGGTTGGGCACTACAGTGGCGGTGGGGTGCCTTACCCGGCTGACGTTTTGGTGATCATCTTTTCTGATGAAACTGAAACCAGACAACCTTACCTTAACTTTACTCTAGTTTATTGAAGAAATAAATCGATGTGCCAGTGTCTTATTCAGTAAGTTAATTTGATTGAACTATGGGGTTGAATTTTATTATCGGCCTTGAAGGGTTAATTAAGCCCTGAAGCAGAGCAACTGCATAGCATAATCAATGACTTGAAGCTCCATTGTGAAATATTCACAAACGCTTCCAAGTAGTAGCTTACGTAATCTAATATATAAATCAGCCCATAAATTCATGAATCACAATATTTTTTTATTCTTACTGAATTTGAGTGGTCTGAATTAAGCTTATAAGTTCCAATTAACTTAGGATTCCAAGGGATAGTCATCGGAAGCTTATTAATGCTTTAATTTTTTTTTTTTTAATTAATGCTTGCAAGCTATAGTGTAATATTCAAAGTTGAAGCAAATATTTTGATGTTGAACAGAGTGACATAAGTCTTTTTATAGTTTATATATGACATCTGTTTTGACGTTGTTACTGTTTTTAGAATGATTTATTGTTAATTTGTTCTCATCATTTATTTATTTCCTTATTTCCTTTCCTCACTGGGCTATTTTTCCCTATTGGATCCCTTGGGCTTATAACATCTTGCTTTTCCAATTAGGGTTTTAGTTAGGCTAGTAGTAATAATAATAATAATAATAATAATAATAATAATAATTCAATCTGCTACCCTCTAAAACTTCCATGCGATAAGTTAAATCAGCTTTTGAGACATTGCCCTTGAATAAGCTTGCAATGCATGCTTCACTTACACTTATGAACGCGAGTTACGATGTGTTCTCAATTCATTGACTAGTTAATCTAGAACACCTTTCAACAATTATATATGCTTTTTTCAGTATTTGATTAAAGAAATTTTTATACTTCAGCTTGTATACTTTAACATGACTGAAGTAGCTATTCATTACTTGTTTAAGGTTGATAATCATAGGTAATTAAAATCATATTAGGTTAAGGCCTACTTACTAGTGCCTGTCAATTTGTTCAGTTGTAAGTTCGTAATGTAAGTTTCTAAACCCTTATTTACTTTAGCCTGAAGCACTAATGCTCCGGAATCTTTCAAATTAGGACATTAATTTCATCTAAATTTCTTGCCCACTGACACTTGGGAACCGTAATTCAACGTAAACTCAAAATTCGTGCTTGATCAGGATGTAATTTTTAGGCCTACATGCGAATCACACTATCTAACTCTTATAAAGTGCCGAAAAAATAAAACGGTAAAAATCCTGGATTAATGTTGCCTGGCATTTGCTGTTTTAAAAACGGATATGTTAACGTTAAAGAGTGTCATTACGGTTACCAACCCTTGAAAGATAATAACAAAGTAAGGTAAAAATTACGGTCGACTGTATTTTACTGAAATACTGCTGAGAACAGTATACTTTTACTGGTAAATTCGGATTAAAATTACGGTTTTTTTAACAGTGAACTTTACATGGCATGCCACTAATATGATTTTAATATGATTTCTGATTCCAGACAACTAGTTATCTGAGATATATATATATATATATATATATATATGTAATAGTTAGAATAGTAATATTACATGTTTAAAACAAATGACGTAATATGTCATGTTGGTTGGAAGAGCTAACCGTGAGATTTGCTGTAGTCATTCAAATTGTAAGCAGGATGTATAATGCCAAATTGACATTCTTTCTTAACGTCAACACATTGTCTCCTCGTGTGAAAGTTTGTGACGTCACCGGATGCAGGTGTCTTCCGATTCCGTCACTTGGCTAAATTAAAGCAAGCATACGATATTTGTGATATCGGTAATTTATTCAGTTCATATCTAAACTTCACCAGAATTGGTCATGTGGACCAACACAGCTTCCTCCAGTGATGGAGATGTTTAACTCTGTTGTTTATTAAAAATAAAACTTAAAAACCATTAAGATGTATTCAGTAAACCATTTAAATACATCTGAAACAACTCATACTCAAATGTGTGCTTAAGACAGTAGCACACCAATAAATGGTGGCAGCGGTTAAACTCTAAGACAGCGGTTAAACTCTAAGACAGCGATTAAACTCTAAGAATTAGAGAAATATCTTCAAGACTTCAAAATAAATAGCTGTAAAAACAGAGAAATATCTTCAAGACTTCAACATAAAAGCTGTAAAACCAGAGAATAATCTTCAAGACTTCAAAATAAAAGCTGTAATACCTGATAAAGATCTTCAAGAACTCAAAACTATCTACAAGAATCTACAATTTTGACTAAGTCCAACGGACAAGCTAACATCAACATATGTTAGTATACACCTTGAATCTTCAATCAACATCCTAGGAAACCCAAGGACTGGCGTTCAACAATTGCAAGACATATCCAGGAAGAACTACATTCAACAAGAAACTAGAACGAGACATCGCTAACAAAACATCAAGAGAGAGAGAGAGAGAGGACGTGTCGACTTCATATAAAGCTAAGTACAGAGATTTTGTATTCATTTCAGTTTGGGCAGTGAAGTGTAGTTATCACAAGTCGTTAGTCAATTATTACTGGGGTGAGTGAATTCCTAAACTTTTTTATAAGAAACTCCGAATTCTCATTTAGAATTTTTCTTTCTTTGTGCTAATTCCTTTTTCTTTCATAAACTCTTGGGGGGAAATGTATTGGGATTAATAACATTGTTGGGGGAATTTTATTATACATATGCGTTTACGCAGTGGGCGTCTGTACTCATATAGATATTTTGATAGGATTGAAAGGGGTCAAAGAGATAGAAAAAAAAAATACAGCAGTCATGGCTCCTCCTGTCAGCCCTACCCCTGGACCTAGTGGTGTAGGCCAGGCTATTCCTCCTCCAATTGTGACGCTTGTAAATGCCAGGTCAGCAATCCTTCCTTTTCAAGGCCGTGTCAACGGGTTCTTGCCACAAAATGTGGAGTCATGGATTTCATCCGTTGATGCCCATTTAAATGCCAAACAAATCGTAGATCCTTTTGTACAATTACAAGAAGCTAAAAGTTTTATAGATTTTTCTAAAGGGGATGCGAGTGCGTATTTAAGAGGTGTTTCATTTCAGGAAGCAGTTACTTGGGATGATTTCAAAGTTAGGTTACGCGCGATTTATGGGGGTGAGGAAGCTTTGGATGTAGTGTTAACGTTACGAAATACACTTAATCAAGCCACTATGAATCGGCTTAATGTTGTTGAGAGAGCAGCTCTCATAGCTGATAGGCTTAACGAATATCAGGACATTTTAGGTAATTCCACTTGGGTTACTAACGATAATATCTCCGTGAAAGATTTTTTACGATTAATGTATTTAACTTGCATGACACTTATGTTGCCTGAAGCTTTAGTGCGGTGCTTTGATAAGAAGTTAATGCCTGCAAGTACGGAATTGGATGTCTATAAACAGATAAAGAAACACATGTCCAAGTGTCCAGATCTCGATCCCGTGTTAACTCAAGTTTTTGCTAAGAATGAAACAAAACCACAAACAGTGAACGTAATTAACAATCCAGTAGCGGGAGTGACGTGTTACAACTGCAAACGTCAAGGTCACATAAGCGCAGACTGTAGAACGAAATTTTGTTCGGTTCACAACACAGCATCACATTCTTATAGTCAATGTTACGCGCGTAAGACACAACAATATCCTAGAAATACACAGTCAATTCCACAGTCAGTTCCATATGGAAATAAAAAGAAAAATCCTCATTTTAACAATAAGAAGAAACAACAAAATGTCAATGCAGTTCAGAGTCCGAAACAAACAAACACTTCTTCAAATATCGCTGAGCCTGGGCCGTCAAACCAGACCTCGCAAAGTCAGCCTAATTTTCAGAATGTGCAGAGCAAAGCAAATACCACATAGTTAACTCTAGAGGGGAAGAGAGTGATGTTGGGTCAAGGTCATTTATGTCAACATCAATAGTATTGAATAATCAATTTAATGTTTTATCAGATAATTGTGAGACAATAGATTTTCCTATGAAACACACGGCCGAATTAAGTAAAACAGTGCATGCTCCCGTAGATTTGCAACGAATTCATACAATAATAAGCCAAAATGAGTTACGGCCAACCTTATATGCTGTAAATTTAGAACACAAATCCTTTACGTTATTTTTTGACTCTGGTAGTCCACGTAATATTATGGATTTGAAGACGCATCATTTGTTGTTTTCGAACTTTCCGATTGAAAAATCAGGAATTAGACTTTCAGGTATAGGAAATAATGAATTAAACGTCATAGGCATAACTCATATTCAGTTCAGAGTCGGTAATCGCACGTTTGCCGATACATTTGTTGTTGTGAAAAACATTAATATGTATCCAGCTGTAATTATAGGATACCCATCTACGGGAAATCAAAACATTATCTTAGCTCCTGCAAAGCACGGCGTGTATATCAAAGGGAAATTCTATAAGTCTTCTAATACTTTAAAGTCAGTTTTGGATAAAAAGGAGACGACAAATGTAACCGTAACGTACGTTGAAGAACCAATAACTTGTCTCACTAATAAAGAAATAATATACGCGACCCAGCAGAATTCTCGTTCACCCGTAATATCATCTTGCACGCAATATATCGAACCAAACATACCTTCGAATTTAATAGTGCAAATAAAGAAAACACTACCGGGATCTGAAATATTAATCCTTTCCGATACTTTGAAAACTAACGGATTGTCTGTCACACAAGCTATTTATACAGTAGGCTCACATCAGCAATGTAATATCGAAGTCTGTAATCATTTAAATAACACTTTAGTAATTCACAAAAATCAACATATCTTGGATGTAGAAGTTTATAAACATCGTATTCTTACCGTTGCTGAAATCAATCACTCTCAATCAGTTGCGGATGAATCCCTTTTACGATCTATTAAAAATAAAATCAGTAAGGACATTCAAGACGAAGAAATTCAGCAGAAAATTTTTGAACTTTTAACTAAATATACAGATGTCTTTTCCACTACGGATGGATCCTTAGGAAAAACAGATGTGATCGAGCATCAAATAAGGTTAAAAGACAAGAAAAAAATTATATATGTACCCTCGTACAGACTCCCTATGAAATTCCAGAATGAAATAAATGATGAAGTAGGTAAAATGTTAGAGGAAGGAGTCATTAGAAAATCAAATAGCCCTTATAATTTTCCTTTAATAGTTGTACCGAAAAAAGATCGAACATGGCGTATCTGCGTCGACTTTCGTCGTCTAAACGAGGAAACGATCCCTGATCGATTCCCAGTGCCATGTACTGACGATATTTTGTCTTTGTTAGGTCAGAATAAATATTTTACCAGTTTGGACTTACTTAAAGGCTTTCACCAGATATCATTAGAAGAAGATAGTATCCCATACACAGCCTTCAGCACAGCCAGGGGACATTATGAATTTTTACGGATGCCTTTTGGTTTACGTTGTGCTCCTATAACATTTACAAGAATGATTAACATAGTGTTTGGAGACTTGTTAGGGGATATATTGCATGCCTATATGGATGATCTTGTAATCTTTTCCAACACCTTAGAAGAACATCTACGTAAGTTAGAACTAGTACTACAGAGATTAAGACAACATAACTTAAGGGTAAAGATTAGTAAGTGTGAATTTTTCAAAACAGAATTAATATATTTGGGTTTCATGGTGTCAAGCCAAGGTCTTAAAGTAGTCCATGATAAGGTGTCGGCTATACGTAATTTTCCCATACCTACTAATGTCAAGGGAATACAGCAATTTCTGGGTTGTAGTGGATATTACAGGCGTTTTATACGCAACTATTCAATAATAGCCGCTCCTTTAACTGATCTTACGAAGAAGGGCGTAGATTTCATATGGTCTGAGCAACATCAACAGGCGTTTAATACTTTGAAAGATGAACTGTGTAGTTCTCCTATCTTAAAATTTCCTGACTTCGGTAAGGAATTCTTCATTGCAACAGACGCCTCAGACTTAGGAGTAGGAGGGGTATTGCTTCAGCAATATGATAAACAGTTTTTCCCGATAGCTTTCTATTCTCGAAAATTGAGAACTTCCGAAAGTAAGTATGCAGTAATAGACAAGGAAGGACTAGCTATTGTTAATTCGCTAGTGCATTTTAAGTTCATAATTTACGGTTATCCCGTTAAGGTTCTTACTGACCATAAACCACTAACAGAGTTCTTTAAAGGCTTCAATCACAGCCCTAAACGAACTCGGTGGCATTTAATCATTCAAGATTTTGGCGCAAGAATCGGGTATTTACCTGGGAAAGCAAATATCATTGCGGATGCATTATCACGCAACCCCGTGTCATCTTGTACGGAGTCTTTAGCTGAATTAATAGATATATCAACATCCATGCCTATTGTAAAAACAATATCTGAACAAGAAGATTTAGGCTGGAGTGCTGAATTGTTACAGACTGAGCAAAGAAAAGATCAGAAAATAGAAACAATTATAAATGCTTTGAAAGGCAATCATAAAGAAAAAGAATATATAAAGTATAAGCAGCAGAATTATATAATCAAAGATAATATTCTGTGTAGGACTGTGACAAGGAAAACCCGCAATACACCACATGTAACTAACGACCAGGTAGTAGTACCAATCTCACTTATTTCCACTGTCCTGAATTGGTTGCATTCAAATCCATTACATGGACACCCTGGGTTCTCATTAATGTCACAGAAAGCCAAATCATTGTTTTATTGGCATACAATGCTTACAGATATAAAAGACACATAGCTAATTGTCGCACATGTCAGGAAAACAAAGGGCATGCGAAAACACCTGTCAGCTTAGGAGCTTATCCTGTTCCCAATCAACCCTTTGAAAGAATACATTTAGATTTGTTAACAGGATTTTACGAGTCAGACAGAGGAAATAAGCACCTCTTAGTAATTATAGATGCTTTAACTCGATATACAGAACTAATAGCGCTTAAAACTAAAACTGCGATTGAATGCGCTAGGAAGTTTTACGAGTGTTACATTTGTAAACATGGAATTCCACACATGATAACCTCAGACTCGGGTGGTGAATTTAATAATCACTTTCTTACCTCATTGTGTGAATTCCTCAACATAAAGAAGATTAATACCATGATATATCACCCAGAGTCGAATGGGCTAGTGGAAAGAGCAAATAGGAAGATATTAAATATATTAAGGGTAACACTAGGGGGATCAGACCCCAACTGGGATATTGCAACACTGGCGGCACTGAGTACTCTGAATCATTCATATCATATATCAGTTAAAATGTCACCGCATGAAGCATTGTATGGTACCCCAGTTAGAACACCTTTCCATGTATTAACGCCTACAACTAATCTATCAAATCCTTTAAAAGAATGTATAAATGCAAGTATAAGTCGATATGATATCCTTCGAAAGAATTTAGAAGAATCACAAATCATAATGAAAAGGAATCATGATAAAATAGCGAAACCAACTAAAACATATACCGTGGGTGATAACATCTATATTCAAATCAATGTCAGAAAAGGGCTCAACTATAAACTAACACCTAAGTTTGAAGGCCCATTTAACATTTTGGAAACATTAACGGCCAATAGGTTTAGAATTCAAAACGTAGCCCAACCCACGGATGAGAGAATAGTACCATTGTCTCACATAAGAAATTAAAAAGAAAAGAGAGGAAAAGAAGTGAGGAAAAATTTTATTTTGTGACTAAAAGTTTTCTTTTTAATACAGGAGTAATTACATATATTTTTTCTCGTTACAGGTTTCCAAGATGAATTTTTTGTTGTTGGGAGTGATATTGTCCGCTCAGACATTTTTTTCGTATGGGATGAGTTCTAAGACTAAGAATATATATTTTAAATATGGCAATATAGTTGAAAGACAAGAAGACATTTTTATTACATCAACCAACGTAATTGTCGAAGTGCATATGCAAGCAATTTTTCTTCAAGAGAATGATGTCACTAGCTTAAGAACCGCCATTTCAAGGTTTTCTGCATCATTGGATGAGTTGCATAGGAGACATTTTCATTTGACTACTAAGGGTTTGCTTGGATCAACATTAAAAGTTGCAGAGATGCTATCTGATGACTTGAAAAATAAGACTGGAGAGACAGGATCTTTGGCTTATGACCTTTTGATGTGGACTGTAGGACACGAACATAAAGAAAGACGGAATCCGTTCATTTATGCTGCATTAAGCATCTTTGGGTCTGTTGCAAGTTTAGGTTTAGGACTTTCCAATCGTCTTAAAATTAGTAATCAAAATAAGAAAATTGAGTTCATGACTCATAAAGATGAATTGATTATGTCAGAACTAAGGGATCAGTTAGCTTCAATCAATAAAATTATGGATTTGTTAAATGAACATTCAGATAATATCGTTCAAATTATGGAAGTACAGGATTTGTTGGCAACATTAACGTATTATGATTCAAAGATAGATCACATACATAACAGAATTGCACATTTCATTGAGAAATCCAAGGATTATGTAGAAGCTATCACGTTAGCAACTAAAGGTGTATTGTCGCCCCATTTGTTGCCTATACGTTACTTAAAATTAGTTCTGGAGAACGGAAGGGATAAACTAGGCTATGTTCCTTTGTTAGACGAACATAGGTTAGAATTTTATTACAGCCTAATTACAGTAAACGTAGATAATAACAAGATTAGGATTACAATTCCCTTTGATTCTTCTGATGCCTGGCAATCTTACAGGATATCACCATTTCCGACTTTCATGACGAATCACTCAAATCCAGTAATATCCAGTTTGACAGGACACGTATTGATTTCCCCAGACATGGAAACATATACGGTCATTAAAGACTTAAATCAATTAACTCACTGTTCAGACGCAATGGATAGAAAAATATGTACAGCTGACTCATTTGAATTCCGTAAAAACTTAATGGATTCATGCGAGTTAGGTATAGTGCTAGACGGTGCTCTCTCCCATACAAGTGAAAATTGTCTGGATAAGCTTTATCCCTTTGACAATAAAGAATTCAATTGCAGACTAAATAATGGCTCGTGGATACGATACGACAAGGACGGCTTCAATGTATCATGCCCTGACGGATCCACATCCTTCAACCACATCTTCGTCGCAGCAGATGGCTGTATCGGGACTTCCCCGAATTCCAGGGTGACTGGTCTACGGACAATCATCAGAGAACGAGCTTACTTCGCGAACTTCACGTGGACCTCTACAATGCCCGCACTTCCTCTCCCCTACAACGGAAGTGTGGCAAAGCGGTTGATGAAACTTTCCGAAAAGGACCACCTGTCACCGACTTATAAAGAGATTCTTCACCCCATAATACTGGCTAGTTTGTGTGTAACGGTGATAATTTTTATCGCCGTGAACATCCTTGTTTGGCGTAGGTTACGGCACAGCAAGCAGCTACAAAGGAACGAGTTGAATAGCCCTGACAATACCCCCTACCTGATCCAGTTCAAAGCTGTATGAGTGGCCACCTCATTCGCTAAGGGAGTAATTTGTCAGGAAGATGTTTGTATGAAAAGCTGATTAGTACGCTAGTAATATGTAATTAAAGAAATTCTCTACATTTGCATTGTTAAAAATACATTTAAAATAACATTTAAAAAATAAATAAAATAAAAAAGGATATAAATCATTTTTTTCTCTCGGCATCTAATAAAAATATATAAGCCGGAATGTTAAAAAAGAAAAGAGAAAAAAAAAAATATAATAAGATATATAACAGAATCTATGGGCATCTAATAAAATGTATCAGCTCTATATATAAATATATATATATATGTACGAAACCGTGGTACGTGTACGTACCAGGAATTCGTGTTTGTGCACTAAAAATTGAGTATCTTGTTTCTGACAAAGGTAACAATTATTCTTTATCAAGTTACCGAATCATTTGTAAGTCAGAATTTATTTTGTTTTTTGGTACCATGTAATCATTTGCTAGCAATGTACCATATATATGATCTTGGTTTTATCATGCATTTTTTCTTTTTGCTTTGGTAATATCTTTTTTGTATGCATTATTGTTATTATTTTTTAATGTGCCTATTTGGACATTCGTCCTCAGTTGGTTATGGCTAATGTTAAACAAAGAATAATACGTGTGTCCAGTCACACCTAATAACCATGTTTCGGCTTGTTGTTAAATTTTTGTAAAAAAATTGAGATAGCTGGCCGAGCTAATGTAATAGTTAGAATAGTAATATTACATGTTTAAAACAAATGACGTAATATGTCATGTTGGTTGGAAGAGCTAACCGTGAGATTTGCTGTAGTCATTCAAATTGTAAGCAGGATGTATAATGCCAAATTGACATTCTTTCTTAACGTCAACACATTGTCTCCTCGTGTGAAAGTTTGTGACGTCACCGGATGCAGGTGTCTTCCGATTCCGTCACTTGGCTAAATTAAAGCAAGCATACGATATTTGTGATATCGGTAATTTATTCAGTTCATATCTAAACTTCACCAGAATTGGTCATGTGGACCAACACAGCTTCCTCCAGTGATGGAGATGTTTAACTCTGTTGTTTATTAAAAATAAAACTTAAAAACCATTAAGATGTATTCAGTAAACCATTTAAATACATCTGAAACAACTCATACTCAAATGTGTGCTTAAGACAGTAGCACACCAATATATATATATATATATATATATATATATATATATAAATTCCTATAAGTTCTCCATGACCATGGTTACAATTCTATCTTAACTATCTTAATTTTAATATCTTGTATCCCTAACTTGGCGAGTGATTCCGTGTCTGTCTATGATCTTTGGATGCATTTGAAGTCGTTGAGAACTTTAAAATGTTATTTTAGACTGAGAAAATGGTTAGTATAGAACGAAGTTCATGTGATGGTATTTCGTAAGGCTGCATTATTAAAAAAAATATTTTATTTTTCCTATGCATGGCTATTGTCATTATTTTAGTAATTGTTCTTGAGTTTTTTTTTTTCCAAAATAAACTTATCGGAGTAATGGTTGGTGATTGGTTACTTAAAATGTGTTCTTGTTCGTGTTGAACACAGGTTCCTGCTATGCTAGCAGATTGCATGACCACCCCCTCCCCCCCCCATGTAAGGTTAATTTTTAATGTAATCGTTTATCTAAACCATTAAATTCACCTATGAAAAATTTTGGTGCTACATGATTTCGTAATTCCACTAGAAGTACCATTTAGAAACAACCAAAATAGAAAGATTTTCTTAAAGATTTTTTAACATTAAATTTTTTTATTCTGCTATTTCTATAAATTCAAACTAATTTAATAGACATTTTCATTGTGAAGAAATTTATTCACTTGTAAATTTATTCTATTCATTTATTCTATTAATTTCTCTTTATTGCAGGCCTTTGTGTTGAGGTAATCATACACCGAAGAGTATTTTAGAGGAAGGATAAGCAGTTGTTATTTACTGATGTCATTAAAAGAAAATGGCCAAATCTATCACCACAGGTAAGGAGTTTGACGTAGAAATAGATTGTGTATGGTGAACAATTATCCTGATATTAGGTATTTCATTATTTATAAATGAAATAAAGAGATAATGGTAAAGATTTGATGAACATAGTCTTAATTTTAGAACTTTAACATTAAAAAGTAATTATTAAGGGAAATCCAAGAAGGTTAAATAACCCACTTAAATTTTGTACAATTTTTAGATCATGGGTTCTGAAGGCGTTTTAGATATACTGTTATAAATAAACGAGAGGACATTTAAATTTGAGTTGAATTTAAGATGTAAATGTAATATTTCCATTTTTCTAGGAATTCCTCGTCATAAAATCTACGTTTATTTCATAACAGAAAATCTTTATAAAATTAAACTCTCATAATTTTAAAGTTTACGGTGATGTACTGTACTAGATGAATTATACGAACATGCTTTAAAAAAGTGATTAATAAGACATGATCATTGATGCTTGTATCTATACGTACTACGTAATGACAGTTGGGATGTAGTACAGACAGCATCATCGTTAATATTCCAGTGAATTAATTAAACTTTAAATATCAATAAATAATTCACACCTTACAGTGTTTCCATAAAATACACTGTACCTTATTGCCTTATTGCCTTATTTTTTGTTTGGGTTCCCCCAGGTCCCTCAGTGTGAGGCACCTCGTATATCCACCAGAGAGTTGCTAATACATCTTCCGGTGTATTTTGCATCTTCCAGTCTTGGATGGTCTGGGATGCATCTTAGGTATTTATCGAGCTGATTTTTAAACGCATCTACGCTCACTCCTGATATGTTTCTTAGATGAGCTGGCAGCACATTAAATAGTCGCTGCATTATCGATGCTGGTGCGTAGTGGATTAATGTCCTGTGCGCCTTTCTCAGTTTACCTGGAATGCTTTTTGGCACTATTAATCTACCTCTGCTTGCTCTTTCTGATACTTTAAGCTCCATGATGTTTTCAGCAATTCCTTCTATTTGCTTCCATGCTTGTATTATCATGTAGCGTTCTCTTCTCCTTTCTAGACTGTATAGTTTTAAAAATTGCAGTCTTTCCCAGTAATCAAGGTCCTTAACTTCTTCTATTCTAGCAGTATAGGACCTTTGTACACTCTCTATTTGCGCAATATCCTTTTGGTAGTGTGGGTACCATATCACATTGCAGTACTCGAGTGTACTACGCACATAAGTTTTGTAAAGCATAATCATGTGTTCAGCTTTTCTTGTTTTAAAGTGTCTGAATAACATTCCCATTTTTGCTTTACATTTAGCCAACAGTGTTGCTATTTGGTCGTTGCATAACATATTCCTATTTAAAATTACACCAAGGTCTTTAATTGCTTCCTTGTTTGTGATTGTCTCATTATTAGGTCCCTTGTATGCATACACCATTCCTTCTCTGTTTCCATAATTTATTGATTCGAATTTATCGGAGTTAAATACCATCCTATTTATCTCCGCCCATTCATATATTTTGTTTAGATCTCTTTGTAGTGAGTTCCTATCTTCATCACAAGTAATTTCTCTACTTATTCTTGTGTCATCGGCGAAACTTCTCACTACGGAGTTTTCAACATCACAGTCTATGTCTGAGATCATAATAACAAATAGCAGTGCAGCTAATACCGTACCTTGGGGCACACCAGATATTACCTGGGCTTCATCTGATTTCTCGTCATTTGCAACAACTATCTGTTTTCTGTTTTGCAGGAATTCTTTTACCCATTTTCCTATCTTTCCCACAATATTATGCTTTCTCATTTTTTTCTCCAATATGTTATGGTCTACCTTGTCAAAGGCTTTTGCAAAATCTAGATAGATCACATCTGTGTCTTTTTCATTTATCATATTATTGTATATGTTTTCATAGTGAGCTATCAGTTGGGTCTGTGTACTTTTTCCAGGTACGAAACCGTGTTGACCCATATTAAACAAATTATTTTTGACCAAATGGTTCATTATTTTCTTTTTTATTACCCTCTCATACACTTTCATAATATGTGATGTTAGACTAACAGGTCTATAATTGCTTGCCTCTAGTCTTGATCCACTTTTGAAGATAGGGGTTATATAAGCTAATTTATGTTTAACATATATCTCGCTCATATCTATACTCTGTCTTAGCAGTATTGCAAGTGGCTTCGCGATAGTGTTTGCAGTTTTTTTTAACAAAATCGCTGGAACTCCATCTGGTCCGGCTGTCGATCCATTTTTAATTTCGTTTATAGCCGTAACAATATCTGCTTCATTAATATCTATATCCGTTAGATATTCAACATTTTCTTCTCTCATTTCTGTTTCATTATTCTCATTCGCAATTCTTGGCGTGAACTCACTCTTATATTTTTCTGCTAATATGTTGCATATTTCCTTTTTTTCATTCGTTAGCCGTCCTTCAATTCTTAGAGGGCCTATTTCTATTCTCCTTTTATTCATCTTTTTTGCATAGGAGTCAAGTACTTTGGGGTTTCTTTTTATATTTTGAAGTGTCCTTTCTTCTAAGTCCCTTTTTTCATTTTCTTTCGACTGTATAATCTTTTGTTCTGCATTTTCTATCTTACATTTTATTTCCCTCATTTTCCACACATTTTTTTCTTTTGCAAGATTTTTCTTCCACTTTTTAATTTTCTGAAATAAGATCCTTCTGTCTCTTGGTATGTACGTCTTTTGTTTATTGTTTTTTTTCGGTACATATTTTTCAACAATTTTCTCCAGTATTTTGTACAGTATATCCGTATTTACCTGTATATTATC
Source organism: Palaemon carinicauda (assembly GCF_036898095.1). NCBI lineage: Eukaryota > Metazoa > Arthropoda > Malacostraca > Decapoda > Palaemonidae > Palaemon > Palaemon carinicauda. The sequence continues at coordinate 18,156,078 of NC_090735.1, forward strand.
ACTTATAAATACATTTTTCCATTCTTTATTCAGTTCTTCATTTATTTCTGACCATTTTATATTCTTACTGTAAAAGTTATATTTTCCATATCCTTCCCAAAGTTTTGTGCTTTTATTAATTCTGTGATCACTTGCTTTGGAATGAACTATCAATTATATGACATTGTGGTCTGAAATTCCCGTGTTATACACTATTATTTCTTTAACATAATTCACCTCATTCACAAATACTAGATCTAGGACATTTTCCTTTCTTGTTGGAATGTGGTTTATTTGTTGCATATTATGTTCTAATAGCATATCTTGAAGCTTTTCAAATTGCCTCTTATCTTCTGCGCTACTATTACTATCTTTTTTATATGTATACATACAACCACTTTCTTCTATCCGTTCTTTCCAATCCACGAAAGGAAAGTTAAAATCTCCGGATAGGAGTATATTCCAGTCTTTATGGTTTCTACATATATCATCTATTTTTTCTATTATTATGTCAAACTCCTTAGTGTTTGGGGGTCTGTAAACTACAATATTCATTAGTTTTTCAAATTCAAATTCTACCGCAATCAATTCACATTCTGTGTTGCTGTATTTTTCACATACTTTTCCTTGATTTATGTCTCTTCCATATATTGCGGTTCCCCCTTGATTCCTATTTTTTCTGTCTGATCTATAAGTTTGGAAACCCTTTATCTGGTCATCACTGCCAGTCTCTTGGGAATACCATGTTTCACTTATATTTAATATATCTATTTTTTCAATTTGGGTTAGTTCTTCTAAGAACTCTATTTTCCTTTTAGAGTTACTCGTGACTAAACCCTGTGCATTCATTACTATTATGGTTTGTGTTTCATCCCCATTATTTAATATTGGTAATATGGATTCTCCCATGCTTCCTTCCTGTTCTGATATGATGTTCTTTTCTTCATTTCCCGGAATTCTGCCATTAAAAAATCCAACTTTTCTATTATATTTGCTCTTTCGCCTTCATATTTATTTGTGTGTGTATACCTGCAACTGTCCCCATATCTGCACCAACCCCTGGCATTATAGATGCATTCTTTGTAGTTGGGCTCTAAATGTGCAGGTTTGGGTTGAAAGGCCTCATATCTTGGGGCTCTTGGTTCAAAGCGCGGTATATACACGGCCTGCTTTTTTGTTTCTTTTTTTGTTTCTTTTTTGCTTTCATTTTTCTTTTCAGTTTGCTGAGTTTTCTTACATTCATTCATGGTTGCAGGATGCATATATCGACATTTTTTGTTGTAAATGCATCCTTTTCCTTCTTTTAGGTTTTTGCATATTTTTGGATGGAGATCTCTGCATTCGTCTCCATATCCGTCTAAATACGCACATTTACCATATATTTCATAATTATGGCATATCTTTGGATGCTTGTAGTAGCATCTTTCGCCAAATCTGCAATTCCCTCTTTTCAGCATATTGCAGACTATATCCTTCTTTTCTATTTTTTCTTGTTCTTGCTCTTCCCTAAAATTATGTAGGTCCGGGTAGAGTCTCTTGGGTCTATTATTTGTTTCCATCTGGTAATTTATTTCTTCATAAGTATGTTGTTGGATGGCATCATAGGTTATATCAATGATTTCTTCTGCATCCTTACACATATCCTGTTCATTGTTCTCTTCTTCTTCTTTTTCTTCTTCTTCTTCTTCTGTTTCTTCTTCTTCCTCTTCTTTATCTTCAACTACTTGCAGATTTAGTCTCGACTTAATTATATTTTCTATCCAGACTAAGCATGTTGAGCAGAATACCTTTGTGTCTTTATTTTTTATTTTATGCTGTATTTCAGCACATGTGGGATGTGTTGGGACATGACAGGCATCACATTTTCTAATCAATTGTTGAGGATTATTAATGGAATACCATATCTTACATGTATTACACCATTTTGGCATTCTTTTTCCCATTGCATCAATCAGCATATTCACCATATTGGACTTCTTATTGTTCTTTGATGGAATGTGTTGATTGATGTAGACTTTCTTTATAAGTCTCTTTAACAATTGGATTTTCTTTGGAATTTCTTCTATTATTTTGCTGATGTTTTCCGCAGATTTGCTCCAGTTTATTGGATCATATTGTTTCAATATGTCTGCGAATATTTTTCCGTCACATTGGTTGACGTTACTAGTGACCTCTGTTATCAGACGGTCGAGCTCCTGTTTCGCCAACTCATGGAATTTATTTTTGCTGAGTCCAGCGATGTCTCTCCAAGCCTTGCCCGTGTTGTACATAGCCATCTTGATTAGATTTTTAGTAATTCACAAGATAACTATTCTATGCCGACGTTTTATCCCACTTCTCCGACCTCAAACTAATCACTGACTATTCACGAAAACTTGTAGCTATATTGCACTCGATAGCCTTTTGTTATCCGCGTTAAATCATGATATTTATAGGGTCGCAAAAATGTAATCACTCACTGGCACACAGATACAAAACTGTATGTAAGACCAAAGTAACTTTTAATAATATTACCTAATACCCCGTCTTCATAACCTATTCTAAGGAAAGCTCGATGGTAATTGGAAACGTCCCTTTCTAGTGTTTGCCGGTCAGGGGCTCGAGTCCCGTTCAATCTCGATAATTTCTTGTACTGTCTGCAACCTCGCCATCCTTTTGAGCTAAGTAAGTTTTGGGGGAGCCTATAGGTCTACCTGCTGACTCACCAGCAACCATTCCCTGGCACTCCTTGATCCTAGCTTGGGTGGAGAGGGTGCTTGGGCACTGATCATATGTATATATGGTTAGTCTCTTGTGCATTGTCCTGCTAGGTAGGGCATTGTCCCGGTACGTAGGGAATTGTCCTGCTAGCTAGGGTTTTCTCACTGTCCCCTGCCTCTGCTATTCATGTCCTGCTAGCTAGGGCATTGTCCCTGTAGCTAGGGAATTGACTTGCTAGCTAGGGCATTCTCACGGTCCATTGCCTCTGCCATCCATGTCCTAGGGCATTGTCCCTGTAGCTAGGGAATTCTCACTGTCCCTTGCCTCTACCATTCATGTCCTGCTAGATAGGGCATTGTCTTACTGGCCAGGGGATTGTCCTACTAGCTAGGGCATTGTCATTCTATCTTGCCATTCATGAGTGGTCTTTAAACGTGACTGTAACGAGATCTAGGGCCCTCAAATAAAGAAGAGTACAGCTAGGAAAGTAATTTAAAAAAGTATTCGGTATTCGTATCTTAAACAAATAGTAACACTCCTTTGACTAGAATAGAGAGAGAGAGAGAGAGAGAGAGAGAGAGAGAGAGAGAGAGAGAGAGAGAGAGAGAGAGAGAGAGAGAGAGAGAGAGAGAATGGTTAGAGGCTTGACGTACAACAGCTGTTACGGTTGGGAAGTTATTTTCAAAGGGCTTAGTCCCTGTGGGTGTCTCTTGAGAGAGGCCTAATAGAACACTTTTTTTTCGGGGTTTTCGTAAAGAATGTAATTATGTTTTATTCTGACGTGTAATTCGGTCTTGGGTGAATAAAATCTACGATTTCGGTGTTTATGTTAGTTCTAAAAATCTTTGATTTTCAAATGATTAGGATTTAATATTTCACCTCATTGAAATGTAACATTATTATTATTGTTGTTGTTGTCATAGTTGTAATTATTATTATTATTGTAGTTATTGTTATTATTATTATTATTGTTGTTGTTGTTGTTGTTGTCATAGTTGTAATAATAATACTAATAATGATAATAATAATAATAATAATTATTATTATTATTATTATTATTATTGCTGATGTTATCATAGTTGTAATTATTATAATTATTATTTTTATTATTATTATTGTTATTATTTTTAATGTTATTGTTTCAGTTGTTATTGATTATCAGCAGCATCATTATTATTGTCAGTTTCCTCTTCCTTTTCACTAGCGTCTGAGGAAACTTGGTCGAATTGTACCTTGTATGTTTGGATTTATTTTCTTTTACCTTAACATTTTATTAGCAAGGTCACATTTCAATTTCAAGGTTAAAGATATAGCACGTCTTGTGTAGATCTCAAAGCCTAGGAGGAGTGAGGTCTCTGTTCTTCTTAAAGGTACTGTGTATGTCAGATTGATTGATTGATTGATTAGGAGTTATCTGGCATCCTGAAATTTTGTATGTCAGAGGGAATATTTTTTGTATTGTTGAATGTCGATATTTACAATTGCTTATTTCATTGAAACTTCGTAAATAATGATTTGGAGTTTTGCGATTATCTTTCTTGGATATTCTCACTTAATTTTTCAGGTAATCGGATAGTTTGAGTAAGAATTAATGACAAATTTAATGGTACTTGGGTTTGGTTTGATTAGAATGCAGGTATTTCAGGCAGAATAACAGAGAGAGGCAGAGAATTAGATAGCAAGAGAAGGTTAAAGATGATCTGAAGATAAGAGGTTTGGTGGAAGAGATGCCTTTCCTAGAAGGCATTCGAGAGGGCGCATTAGGCAACCGACCCCTTAGTATTGGGATAACTGTTGGGAAGAAGAACATTTCGTATTTTGTAAAAGTAGCCTATCTTCCTTTTATCTTTTCCTTAGGCATAGATATTACATATGACAGTTGGGGTTTATGTTTAGTTCAGCACTGATTGATGTAACCAAGTATTGCTTTTTTTCATAGGCGACTATGTGCCTATTACCATCATCTTATATAAGTATTGCATCAGATTTCATTGAGCTATCTCCCCTATACTGTATAATAAAAGTGTATGTACATGTGTATGTGTACATTTATATATATATATATATATATATATATATATATATATATATATACATATATACATATACATATATATAAATATATATATGTATATAGATATATATATACAGTATATATACAAGTATATATATATATATATATATATATATACGTATATATATATATATATATATATATATATATATATATATATATTCCTGTCAAGCTGAAGGGCAACCCTCGTAAAACAGCAATCTCCCACAAATTACCCAAACTAGCGTGTTGTGATTAGGAAAGAGGGAGTGGTGTGTATTTCTATTATTAAATTCAAAGAATACTAGCCTAAATTAAACTTCTCATTCATGTTCTCATCGTGCTATTACCGTATCATGAAGAGGAAATAAATATTTTCCTTCAAGATCAAAATGAATTATTTTGGATTTCTCATATCTATCTAAATATTTAAGTCATGCTTGACGGGTCGCGTACACTACTGTAGCTCTATAATAAACAGAAAATTCTCTCCCGAATCACTTACGTAAAATAAAAGAGTAAAAATCATAATCATCAGTTTCGAAATCATTAAAAAAAGGAACATTAACCCAAATTAAACGAAGGAAAAAAAACTACAAAAGCCATAAAAGGGTCTCTTAATTTCTCGACTAAATACCCCATTATAACCTTTGATTGGAGACACACATCTTCATTTAGTCCCCATTAGAGGTTTGTATGGTTCTGGCGGTTTGTCGATAATGACCCTTTGAAGAGCGTTTCTCCGTCCATTGTCGTAAGCTAGATTAATTGAACCGCCTTTCTCTTATGTTAGGATGATTTGACTAATTACTAATAGATGCCATTAGGGTAATTAGTAATATATTCAGTCTGATGTACAGTATATATAAATATATATGTATATATATACATATATACATATATATACAGTATATATATATATACATATATATATATATATATATATATATATTTATTTATTTATATAGATTATTATATGCGGCCCGTTAAAAATGACGGTTAAACATTTGCATAGATACGCACACGCAGGCCCCTCTCGGCAAGGTATGACTATTCCCCTACTCCCTACCCGAGGGACTGAAGGAACTTAGCGTGACTGCAATATATACATACACACATATATATATATATATATATATATATATATATATATATATATATATATATATATATATCAAATAAGCCATATATATTTTTGATACATTAATGTCTGGATTCTCTTAACGACCTCGGGATCAGAGCCCCAGGCGAAATCACACAAAGACAAGAGCTAGGGTCCGGCCGGGAATCGAACCCTGGTCGGCAAGCTTGTATAGACAGTGGCTTATTTGAATATGAAAAACACGTCTAAATGTGCAAAATTTATCATATATATATATATATATATATATATATATATATATATATATATATATTAGCTAGACTTGCTCTTTACTATATACAGTAGAGAAGATATATATCAGACTGTTTCCCTAACATGGTGTGTCATTAAAGAATACACAATACCATTATTACTGTCACATTCAAGTTTTATCAGCTAATTCATGGAAGAATCTGCCGTGCAGATATCTTTAGCCACATTATACAACTGCACAAAAGACCCACCAGCAACGTATCGATACCCATTACCCTATCTATGCTGTTCACCTCGATTGTACATATCCTTGCGATTCCTGTATGTTGAGGCTCTTCCTTTCCACTAATTCTTTCACTTTATCCAGCCTGTCATTTCCATGGTTTTTCCGTTTCCTGTCTACTAAAACTTCGAGACTTTGCCAACTAATTATCCAATATGAACTAACCGTCTAAAAGCCTGACTCACCCAAGCACCTAACAAACTTTTCATTTTTAGAAATGAACAACAGATAGGCATACATGCTCCTTGAGGATTGTTCTATTAATAAAACCATTAACTACCTAAAAATTCTAGATGGCGGTCATTTTTTAAGATGGTCACTATGCAATATGCAGAATTATTGCATTTCACAATAAAATCGTAAATGATCTAGTCAAATCATACATTTTCACTATGTAGAATCCGAATCTGGAGCTATGTACCTACTCACTAGCTTACTTGTACTATAATAACAGTCCTGGAATTATAACTATGATAAAAAGTGCCCATATAGGCACCATAAGTCCGATATATTATTGGATTTACATGTAGGCAGTATACCTTTACTTGTTTGCCACATATTGTCTTACTGCCTAGATGCGTATACTACGTACCTCTAAACATTGCATCTGCAGCTGCTCAGTGTTGTGCAGTTCAGATAAAAGCAGTAGCATTTACATCGACCACAACATTCCTACTTTATCCAAACTTTTCAGTTGCTGGCAACTCTCTGCAATAGGTGGGTACTTTGGACAAACCATCTGCAACAGATCTTTCTTGGTCCATCCCCAGTTGAGAGGAATGTACGTTTCTAGTTGACGTACTGTTGATTGACTACAGAGGTAGCCTTCCTAGTAGGCAGCACATTTCTCATGCTGCTTCAGCGCTGTGCAGGTTGGAGGAATGGCTTCATATGGCCTCTGCTTTCAAAGAAATATGTGCAATCTCACATCATCAACCCTTCAGCTGTGCTGGATCTGTTTTGCATCATATTTCCAAGGTGTGTAGGTCTTCATCAGTCACTACTGGCGGATACTGGCTAAGTTTGCAGAAGACACCAGAAGCCTTATCACTAACATCCCAAGATTGCCAATCAGATTTCATCCCTTTGCCAAGGAATGCTGAAACGACATTACAGCCAATGAAGGAATGTACAGGAACTCGCCTCAGATTTTTTTCTTTTTTTCTTTTTTGGCCAAAGGCAACCCATAACTGCTGCAGACCTAGCTTCTGAAGAGACTACAGAACACTAACTGCAATGACAACCGCATCTATGTCACTAGTTTTGACTATGATGATTTTGCTGCCTGCATCTGTTGCATGCCTGGCATGCCCAAAGACCTGCGTGTCACCCTCGTCATGGGGATTGGAAAACAGACACTGGTTCCACGGAAAGAAGCAGTCACTTTCATTACAGTGGGATTGTGGACTAAGTTGTCCATATGTAATGTGGGGAACAGCCCTATTCCCAGAACTAGAAGTTATACCACCACATTCTCCAGGTACTTGTTGACTGTTGTATCTCCCAGCTGTGCATATTTCAGTGGCGCCCTGACATTCAAAATGCTGATGTTATATCCATTAAGTATTCCAACCAACATTCTCTTCCTGGTCTTTGTTTAGACAGACAGCCCCACGAAAACAGGAAATGTTGTCTCTTTCTTCAGAATGTTGGTGAGTTGCTCTTCTTCTTCTTCTTCTTCTTCTTCTTTTTTTTTTTTTTTTTTTTTCCCTTGAATGTTAGGGGGTACTAAAACAATTGTGCGATTAAGAGATCCGACTTGGATGTGCCAAACCTCGTTCGACATTTGATGTCTGCTCCGTGTTCAAGTATAGCCACAAACTGAAGAAGAATGGGTGGATTGACCTGTACAATGCACCCGTCATGGAAGAGTCCATAAAATGCGCGGTGGAGGTTCAGGATATACGCAAGATGTTAGCTGCTTTGCCAAGGATAATAATGTCACTATAATCGTCAGACTCTTCTGACAAGACCAAGCCTTCATCTATCTGGAAAGCCACATAAACTTCTCTTCCCTGTTTGTGACCTTCCAAGTCAGGTATTTCCGACTAGTTTTTTCCTTACGTCTTGGAGTTAACAGTAGGTGCATCAATACCCATCTGTTCCAGACACTGGGCATACAAGTGAAATATCTTTGTAAATTGGAAGACTATAAGACCCTCACCAGATATGGTGGTAACCATTAGGTATGCTACTAGCTCTAAGGAGGTCTGATTGTAAGCCTCCTCCTCTGGTTCATGGTCCTGTTCCAGTCTCTTGGTGGCACTGAGGTATGTCCTCTCTCTATTGTACAGGTCTGTCAAGAATGTAAAATGGTATGTGAGTTCATGTGCAATATCTTCCATCGTGAAAAATAGTTGCCATTTTGAATTTGTATGTAGCAAACGGGTTTAATCAAAATAGCAATTCTCCATGGAGTATATGCCCCAATTTTGTGCTTGTTTCCAGAAATGAAAGATTTTACAGAAAACTTTCTGCGATCTGCTCCACTAGTATGCCTATTATATCTGACATAACCCAAGAAGTGGTGGGCTACCCTTAAATGGGTGCTCTTTGGTGTATACTTTACAGTTCCTCATTTATTTAACCAGATATCTTTATCACTCGTTTTCCAAAGGAAAGGTCAACCCTTTTAGCTGATGTGTTTGACAGTAAGCAGAGTAATGGGAACCTCGATCTTCCTCATTCCTGTTTTCCTGAGGCTAAACCAACTAGTTTAGCTTTTCGATTCCGTAATAATATAGTGTAGTAATTCAAATCCTGAAAGTATTAAGAGCATTTTTACTTAGAAGAAAAATATTTCATCCCGTAATTCTTGTTTATCCTTGTCATTTTCATCATTGGTAGGGTCGCTCATTTGCACCCTTTACTACTCGTTGGTTGTTAGTAGTGTCATTGTGGGAAAACTACTGCTCATTCCTGGTTGCCCCATTTGCTTTTCAACAGTCAGAATCGATTTGGGCTGGCGGGCTCACTCGTTGGTTGTTGGTAGTGTCATTGTGGGAAAATTACTGTACTGCTCATTCCTGGTTGGCCCATTTGCTTTTTAACAGTCAGAGTCGATTTGGTCTGGCGGGCTCCTGGGCCTTTAAGCATACGATTGGAGACATCTTAGTGTACGCACTCCGGCAGCTCCGGTGTTTAACCAATAACAGTGGATGTCAGATTCTTAGCAGTTTGTCCATTCGTGTATTTTAATTGGTATAGATTGTGCGTGAATGGAGACATAACAATCATCATCCTTATCATTAATACCCCTTTTTAACTAATTAGATATGGATCACGAAACACCACAGAGGGAAAGAGAATCTTTTCCCCAGAAAACTGGTCTTAAAGATTGTGTGGAAAGTTTATTGGTAAAAAGCAACTTCGTATTTCAGCTTTCCCTGAAAGATTATTTAGGATCTTTCAAAAAATAATTTGGAAAGCTATTTCCAGGGGTTTCTTTTACAAATTTGTAGCTTCCTGCTTTCCAGAAAGATTAGTAGCTTTGGCAATGATAATAATTATAATAATAATATTATTATTATTATCATTATTATTATTATTATTCCTGTTTGTTAATCACAGTCTACAGACACTGGTGGTTGGTTTATGGTATGCGGTTCCGGGTTGCATCTAGCTTCCTTAGGAGTCCATCACTTTCCCCACTATATGTGGTGTTTAAAGTAGCACGCTCTTCTGCGTAAGTCCTGAGGCTATATAGGCTGCTATCTTCTCAAAATTCCTTTTCAGTTACTTAGGTAAGGTCCCTAGTGCTCCTATGATTATTGGCTACATGCATATGCCATACCCTTCTCATATGTTTTTGTTTTTGTTGTTGTTGTTGTTGTTAACATTGTTGTTGTTGTCATCAAAAGCATTTTTTTTTTTAATGAATTTGTTATTCTTCCCGAAGTTGGACTCATCTCAATAAAAGACCTAATTTCAGTTCATACCGACTATCATTTAAGAGGAATACGAAGGCCTTAGGCCTTACTATTTTCTCTCAATAATGTTTTTAAAAATCTGTGACTGAAGAAGACTTTAATT
>NC_090735.1:18176478-18181478 GCF_036898095.1 Palaemon carinicauda
ACGCGAACCGATACTGGGAATAACACCAGAACCCGGGAACTCCAAAATTCACTCGTATACATTCATGGGTCCTAGTTAGACTCGCATGCCAATTCCCTTGAGAGTTGTTTTCTTAAAAAATGTAAATCCTTCGGTGAATATTTGCTTTTCTTTGCTTTTGGGTTTCTTTGTTTCTTGCCTGAACTGATGAAAATTTTAATTTTCTTGCGCAGTAATGATGCAGCCAAATGAACTAAGAATGGTTTGTTAATCGTCAGAGCAAATGCGCTTTTTTTTTTTTTTTTTTTTTTTTTTTTTTTTTTTTTTTTTTTTTTTTTTTTTTTTGTCTAGTAGTTGAAGCAGTGTTATACAAATAGCTAGTTTATGCGTGAAATCTCACTTATGTTTAGTTGGATACTTTTAATTTTTATTTATATGTGTACTAATATTAAAACATGACTAGAGGCGTTTAAGTGCTAAATTTTCTCCTTACATCATTTCTGACAAAGGGAATATCCTTTTTGTAATGTTCTTTTAAAAACTCTTCTTCTTCTTCTTTTATATGGGGTTGCCGTTTCGAATGAGCCTTTTCCATCTATTTCTATCCTGCACCTCTGCTTCATCAAATCCCTCCTCCCTCAAGTCCTCCCATACACAGTCCCTCCATTTCTATCTCCTTGGTATTCCTTTTTCTATCTATTTCTATCTTGCTCCTAGTCTTCATTAATTCCCTTCTCTCTCAAGTCCTCTCTACGAAGTCAGTCTATCTCCTTCTTTGTCTTCCCCTTCTTCTTTTATCTTGAACTCCCTCCTCAGTAGATGTCCATACCACCTCAATCTGCCTTTCTACAATTTCTTTATAAACGATTACACAAACAAAACCCTTTTTGACTTCCTCTGCAATATGATATTTCCTTGTGAAACTACAAGACCCAAAAGAAAATTAAACCAGGGGAGCACTTAGTTGAGCGCTGACCTCTGCTGCGGTAGCTTAATTCTCGACCTTTTGCTCCACCTTGCCCTTTGACCTTAACATGTATTAATTGGCGTCGACTTTCATACACTCGGATATAAACCAAGTTTGAAGTCTGTGAAAACGATGTCCAAACTTTTGGCTGATTACGTGATATGGACGTTTTGCTCGTTCGTGACCTTGACCTTTGGCATTGACCTTTCAAAATTTAATCATTTCCAGAATTTTACACAACAGTTAATCTCTGCAAGTTTAATTATTCCGCTATTAAAATTGTGACCAGGAAGGTGTTCACTAGCAAACGCACACAATTCTTCTAATTCTACCCAAATTTTATTTGTTTACCAATCAACACCATTATGAAAAGATAAATAACAATAAGTGACGTGTGAGGAAGCTTAAGAAAATTCTCTGTGTCATGTATCTTTATTCATAAAATTTACGTACATAGAAAGTTTTAACAAAGATTACATAAACATCTGGTAAGAAAAGAGTTTATATTTATGATATCCAAATAGATTACTGGTAAAATAGCAATACTTCATCTTGTTTACATGTCATGCCCATTATTATTATTATTATTATTATTATTATTATTATTATTATTATTATCAAATGCTATAATTGTTTTTGTTGTTGTTGCTATTTTCTTATTCATTGTCATAATTTGTATAATTGCATCATTATTTTCGTCTCTGCTATTATAATTATATATATATATATATATATATATATATATATATATATATATATATATATATATATATATATATATAGGGCTATTTTCTCCTTGTCATAATTTGTATAATTGCGTCATTATTTTCTTCTACTATTATAATGATTATTGATAATGCAGCTATGCATGAGAAACTTTGTAATCCATCTTCACAAAGGATAAAGGGTTTTAAAGCATTCCTCAACATTTCCCATTCAATGTAATAGTACATTTTTTTTTTAATTACCTATTTATGTCCATTAATTAGAAACAAACATATTCTGTCAGAATTTCCTAATTTTATATATCGTATTCCGTTTTCTATGAAATACAAATCCCTCCTCTCGTTTGAAAGAAATGAGGAAAGAAAATCAATAAGTAAAACTATACATGATTTCTACACAGGAAATGCTATCTCTAAATACATACACACATACACACACACGCACATACACACTTAAATGTATAACTTCCACTTAGCAGAACTTTGATACAAAAGTATATCGCTACTTATTCTGTAAGGTGTCTTTTATCATCGTTTATTTTTTTCCGTTTAAGTATATTTATAACACTGAGACTTCTTATATACAATAAAGCGATATATATTACATGGTATTCTTTGGTTCGTTAGAGACTTGCCCTGGCTTTCAGTTTGCTACAAAAATACATAATGAAAGAACAGACAAATTAAACAATCGCATATAGAATGATTTGAATATGGCTTGTGATGGTCTACTGAAAACGTTCCTGCCTGACGATCGACGGACTGGGGTTCGAGTCCCGCTCAAGCTTGATAGTTTCTTGTAGTGCCTGCAGTCTAACCATCCTTGTGAGCTAAGGGTGTCGGGGTTTGGGGGAGCCTATAGGTCTACATGCGGAGTCATCAGCAGCCATTCTCTGGCCTTCCCTGATCCTAGTTTGGGTGGAGAGGGACCTTGGGTAATTGGGTCATTGTCTAGGGCATTGTCTTGCTAGCTAGGGCATTGTCACTATCCCTTGCTTCTGCCATTCATGAGCGGCCTTTAAAACATTCAAAAGACACGTCAAAACAGTGATTAAAGATATTTGGAAAAAATAATAGATATATTTATTTTAATCTTTAAATAAAAGTTTACATTAAATCATGAGAAGAATACTGTATTTTTTCTCCACTATAGGGTAGTCTCTAGGTATACTGTCACCATGTCTAGTTTATACTTCCCATACATCCATTTTGATATATCAAAATATACGTAAATTTCTTTCATAGAAAGGTATAAGCTTTATTTAGTCTTATATGTGATTACGTATTCATACGTCGTCAAGCAGAGAGGGTCGGTTAGAAAAAGCCTCTGGTTTAGCACTAACTAGTTTCGTTTTTTTTCATTATTTAACATAAAAAGCAGAAAATCGTGTTACACGGGGAAATTTCTTAGGAAATCCTTTTTCTTGAAAATATATATATATGAAAAAAAAAATATTTTTATGCATATGATTTTCTTCAAGATGCTTAAACTGTCAATCTCCTTGATATAAAGTCTTCTTTTCTAGTTATTTTTTTTTTTTAAATAAAATTGCTGCATTGTGCCTGCTATACTATTTAGAAAGTATATGAAAATATGGACAAAATCTCTTCTTTTCTAGTTTTTTTTTTTCGAAAAAAAGGAAAATTGCTGCATTGTGCCTGACATACTGTTTAGGACGTATATGATTACATTATAAGATGCAGAAACTCTTGAAATATATCTAATTTGGTTTCAACAAACTAGAACGTCCTCATAAAACGTCTCAATAGATTTTCACAAGTAATTAAAACTGTAGGAAATCACATATGAAGACAATTCCCCGGCCTCACTCTGGGACGACTTTTTCAATTCTTCCTCTGTCGTATGCTACTTATTTCGAACCCATCTTCGCTCTGATACCCGGAGGGCGCAGGCGAGTTCGACTCGCAGCTATGGGTACAATACGAAGACGAGGGCACGGGGCCGTGGGGCACAGTTGGCACGCACGACGACGATGCATTCGGATGAAAATCAACAGCGTTGACGCTGGCTACGGGAGACGGCGGCGTCGGTACGTAGCTCGGGGGAATCCTCGGGTATGGAGCGGTATCAGCCGTGACGTCAGAGCGTGACGTCACGTCTGGCAATCATGTGAGCGGGTTCTTGACTGCGTAGCTGTAAGTGTCGGTGCTGTAAAGGTTGTTGTCGCCGGTGTCGATATCCGAATCCTTCTTCCTGACGGGTTTCGACGATCCTTTGCATTTGAAGACAAATTTGAGCTCTTTGCTGAGGACCGCTGCTAGGGGCACCTATAGATAGGGGGAAGTGGAAAAGGTTATTCATTATGAATTTAGCAATTAAAGATAAATGGAATAGATAGAAGATTTCTAAAAGAAAATAAATTTAATATCAGGTGTAAACATTTAAAGAATTTAGGTTTATTGTAAATGTTCTTCAACAGAATTGGCGAAAATAAGTCCGTCGAAGTTAGGATATATATATACAAAATTTTGTAGTTTTACTGTTTTTTAATAATAATTCCTTTGACTTTTCAGTTAAAACTGATATTATCAAAATCTAGCTATGCGATCTCAGTAAATTTATCATACGAAGCACTCATAGCTGATTATTTTTACACAAACACACGATGTCTGGTTTGGCAGAACAGAGTTCCAAGGTCAATACCAGGCCTTATGCAAGGATGCTTGGTCGCATTAAGCGGGTTTAATCTGAACCACCTACCAACATAATATGTTCTGAATATAAGGATTTATCATTTCAGTGGGCTTCGGTAGGAAGATCAAAGTTATTTAAATGATAAAGTTTTGAAATTTTGAGAATATGAAGGGAATTCTAGATTGGTGTCTTCAAACGAGAAGGTAAAGAAATTTACCTTAGTGATAAAAAATAATTAATTCAAGCGCCGGTAAAAAAATGGTTAGGAGGAGGATATTCATTCTTATAATTTAAACTAATATTAATGACATTAAAATCGTTCATTTTTAAATGCATTTGACATTGGGAAAGAGACTTTCCTCGTTGCAAGATAAAATTGAAGAACTTTATAAATATGAAATTTAAAGAAATAGAATTTAAGAAACGACATAGAATTTATTTCCTAACAAATAAAAAGCTCATTGCCAGATGAAAAACATATTTTTTAATCAAACGAAAAAGAAAAGACTGACCCGAGGGTGATACCCATTTCCCTATAAGCGAAAAATGGAAAGAGAGTAAACTAAAACGAGAAAAAGCTTGACCTCATCTTCCTTCGAGATGTCCCAGCACTCAAGAGCGAATTCTCCAATGGCTACAATTAGGGCCAGGCCCATGCCGCTAAGGAGGACCA
>NC_090735.1:18191478-18196478 GCF_036898095.1 Palaemon carinicauda
TTAAAAAAAATCCATTTTTTTTTTTTTTTTTTATATAAGAGAACAGACAAGCGTTTCGAATTTCTTCTTTATATGTTCCATTTCAATTTTAAATTTCCCGATTCACACCGCCTAACTTTTACTTGCTACCATTTTTTTTTAATTCATATTCCCTAAATTATATGAACTATCTAGATTAATTGATTTATAAATTTATCGATTAATATGAAAGAAGATCACTTAACATGATCTAAATTGTATAAAAAAAAAACTTCTCTATAGATTATTGAGAGAAAACTCTTCATAAATTAATCAATTATTATGAAAGATCACTTAACATAAACGAAATCTTATAAAACACTTTATAGATTATTGAGAGAAAATTAAATACTATATTAAACTCTTCACTAAGACAATATAAGACAATTTACCTGAAGAACGCTGTAGTGGAGCCTGAAGCCAAAGAGCCATACTTGATGCGCGTTTGTTTAGCCAGATCTTCGGCGGATTCTATTGGCGACTCCATCCTTTCGACCGTGAGGAAGGCGGCCAGGTTTGCCGTATACGATGATATCATGATGAGCGTGAAGAACCACCACATACCGGCCACCATTCGTGTGGATACGGCTCTGGAAAATAGACGTGATTAAATAGATAAATGCGTATATAGATAGACTTTGACTGGAAGTTGTAGATAGGAGCATTTGTACAGTAATTGTTCCGGACAGATCTAGTGTACAATTTCAAAATTTATGACTGAAAAAAAACACTTTTTTAAAGGGAAACATACACAGGAACACCTGACCTAAGGTTCTCCACTAACTTAACCTAGGAGCCTTTTCTTTACCTACAGCCTTAGACTGGTGTAACCTTAGTTTAATCTAAGACTTAAGTCTCGACCATGTTTGTTTCACAACCGGCTTTACTCCCAGCAAGGCAACACTAAATCATAATATTTCATAAACCGTAAAACTATAATGAATTCTTTTTAGTGAGGCAGATTTGCACCGACTCGCAGGGGTGCCCTTTTAGCTCGGAAAAATTTCCTGATCGCTGATTGGTTGAACAAGATAATTCTAGCCAATCAGCGATCAGGAAACTTTGGGTGCCCTTTTAGCTCGGAAAAGTTTCCTGATCGCTGATTGGTTGAACAAGATAATTCTAACCAATCAGTGATCAGGAAACGTTTCCGAGCTAAAAGGGCACCACTGCGAGTCGGTGCAAATGTGTCTCAATAAAAAAATTGAGTATAGTATCATATCTTATTTCAGACCAAAATAAACAACATTTTCTCCCTTAAATAAAATCGATTTGACAAGTAATAAGAAAGCTTATCCTGTCCCAACTAACTACATTCACCAGAAGAAATACAAAAAAGATGGGAGATACTTGATACTGGAGACACAGAGACAGACAGAAAAAAGAAGACTTGATGTTTACATGAGTGGGAACGAGACGTAAAAATGATGAGAGATAGTGAAGTTGGAGAACGCTAACGAGAAAAAGACTCGAATGGGGTTAGAGTTGAAAGACATAAAAGGAGACACGATTGCTTTTTCTTTCTGAATATAAAGGCTTTGGAACAGCAGAAATTTAGACTTTTGTATACATGCGCTCACATAAACTCATACTCTCTCTCTCTCTCTCTCTCTCTCTCTCTCTCTCTCTCTCTCTCTCTCTCTCTCTCTATATATATATATATATGTATATATATATATATATATATATATATATATATATATATATATATATATATATATATATATGAGAGATAGATAATGGATAGATATGTTAATATGTATATATATATATATATATATATATATATATATATATATATATATATATATATATATATATATGTATACACACACACACATATATATATATATATATATATATATATTTGTGTGTGTGTGAGATAGGTAATGGATAGATATATTTATTTATATCTAAATATATAAACCTATCTATCCATTACCTATATCACACACTCACACACACGTATATATATATATATATATATATATATATATATATATATATATATATATATATATATGTATAGATATACAGTATATATATATACATATATATATAAATTACTTTATATATACATATATATTAACTTGCAGTAGACGTAATGGGACAAGATCTTTTCATGTATCCAACAAGACAAAAGGTAGCGATGTACTTCTATAATATTCAACATAATTTACAAAAACAGTCATATAAACGAACACAGTAAAATAACGAACAAGGATACGGAGTCGCCAGCCAATAGCATTCAAGAAAACAAGTGACGTCATATCCTCACCAGCCAATAATAACAAGAAAAAAGTGACGTCATATCCTCACCAGCCAATAGCATTCAGGAAAAAAAAAGTAACGTCATATCCTCACCAGTCAATAATATTCAAGAAAAAAGTGACGTCATTGCCTCACCAGCCAGTAACATTCAAGAAAAAATAGTGACGTCATATCCATCTTACTGTGGCAAGAAGTCGCAGCCTTGTTGCATGAGAGAACCGATGGCGAACCAAAGGCAGTTGAGGAGAGTGAACTGGTTCTCTAAAGTGTCTGGTTCGGGGTTACAGGGATGCGGGTTCTGCCACTCGTAGGGGGTGAATCTGAAACGGAAAAGGATTATTTTAGGGATTTTTAGCGTGATGGGTTTGGTAGGTTAACTTTTTTTTTTTTTTTTTTTTTTTCTAAGGGGGAGGGTTAATCCAGTTTGAAGGATTTCAGGAGCTTTACTATTACATAGAATTTTTGTATGAAATTTCTTATAACTTTTTTCGTGAAAAAAAAAGAATTTTGTAGAATTGACGTAACTTAAATGATATTCTTCTTTGGGGTAATTCAGTTTGAAGGATTTCAGGAGGTTCACTGGTACATAAAATGTTGCAGGTGAAATTTCCTATGACATTTATTTTCTGTGATAATCCAACATTACATAAGTTTTTTTTTTTTCTTTTTTCAATATGACATAACTAGGATATTTTTCAGTTTAACAACGACGTAAGAGAGATTCCTGTAATTCAGTGTAATAAATGAGAGTTTGGCTATAATATACTATCATACGAGGAAATTTTATGGAATTACGTTTGCCAGAATGATTCTAGTAAGTACAATGTTTATCATGTGATTTATTCGTTTATTATTTATTTGTTTATTATTTAATAGTTTATTATTTATTATTTTATTAGTTTATTATTTACTAGTTTAGAAGGATTATAACGTGGACTAGGATGATTTATGGGAGGGAAACTTATCGGTTAGTTTAAGAGAATTTAAAAATCTGTGGCACCAAATTATTTTGCATTTTATTTGCAGTACACAACAAGAGAAATCTTTACTTTGAAAAAGGGACCAAGTAGAATTTCTTGGAACGTACTTTTAACTTGATATAGCGATTTACCTAATGCTTTACAGTTCAATACTAACAGCATATAAAGTCTGGTCTGGTCAAGTATTGGAAGTAATAAATAAATCGTTATCGATTTTGTAGTGGGATTAAAAGGTAAAACAAACAATTATTCACCCAAGGGGTTAGTTACATCACTATCATTGTTCAGTGGCCACTTTCCTCTAGATAAGAGTAAAAGAGACTCTTTAGCTATGGAAAGCTGCTATTCTAGAAGTAGGACACTCCAAAATCAAACCATTGTTCTCTAGTCTAGGGTAGTGCCCTAGCCTCTGTACCATGATCTTCCACTGTCTTGGGTTAGAGTTCTCTTGCTTGAGGGTACACTCGGGTACACTATTCTATCTAATTTCTCTTCCTCTTGTTTTGTTAAAGTTTTTATAGTTTACACAGGAGATATTTATTTTAATATTGTTGCTGTTCTTAAAATATTTCATTTTTCCTTGTTTCCTTTCCTCACTGGGCTATTTTCCCTGTTGGGGCCCCTGGGCTTATAGCATCCTGCTTTTCCAACTAAGGTTATAGATTGGCAAGTAATAATGATAATATCTAGCCTTGATTTTAACCAGAATATCTGTGACGGCAAAGAATTTTGTATCTTATTTGCAGTACGCAATCAAATGAAAATCCTTATTTTAGAAAGGGGACCAAGTTAAATTTCTTTGAACGCAACATTAACTGAATATAAAAATTTCTAAGGCTTTATAATTCAGTAACTATTACGAGTTTGCGCAAATATTGTAAGTGATAAATAAATATGGAATTTATGGAGGGATTAAAAAGTACAATAAATAACTGGTAGAAAAAAAAAAACTTGTTTATAGATAAAATAGGACAAAAAAAATTCCTGCACAATTTTTATGAAGGAAAAGAGAAGCAAAATATTTATTAGATAAAATAAGTTGAATTGGAAAAAAAATATCACCAAGGTAAAGGAAGTAGTGGATATTCTGAAGAAAAGCTAATGGGGTACCTTTGGATATAAAGGCTTAAGAGAGCTTTCAATGAAGAAATCTATAAAGAAAATGAGAACAATAAAATGTATGATAGGGTCAATATGGTTTATTTAGTTAAATGAACCAAATAAGCCTTAAAAGATATAATAAATACAGAAAATATAGATAAAGAACCAGAAATAGATCATAACCATTTTTTAAACATATTGGACGTAGATACTAACAAACGGCAAGGCAGTACATCACAAACATATTGCCTATAATAATACGATGTGCTCCAATCACACCCACCCACCTGGCCAGGATATAGAGCAAGAAGGCGACGCCCACGTAGGCGGTGATCATGTACATCCAGACCTCCAATGAGAGCGGAGACAAGAAGGAGAAGAGCGAGGGCGCCATCTTCTGGGGCTTCTTGTAAAGGATCGAGATGCCGAGATTCATGAAGGGCATCGTGAAGTCCACGGCCTGTTCCCTCTCGAAGTTGATGGTGAGGTCGGTGATGGCCATCTCTGCTCGCTGTTCAAATTTGAATTGGCAGACCGTTAGAATTCGTTAGAGAACGTTATTCAAACTATTTGGGATGCTAGTGTGAATTTTATTGATAGTGCCAGGGTAATTATTATTATTATTATTAT
>NC_090735.1:18201478-18208978 GCF_036898095.1 Palaemon carinicauda
TCCGCAGGATACGAGAAAGCCCTTCATTCATCCTCACAAGTATAAATCCTCCGCAGGATACGAGAAAGCCCTTCATTCATCCTTTCAAACAGGAGCAAATCCTCCGTAGGATACGAGAAAGCCCTTCATTCATCCTCACAAGTATAAATCCTCCGCAGGATACGAGAAAGCCCTTCATTCATCCTCACAAGTATAAATCCTCCGCAGGATACGAGAAAGCCCTTCATACATCCTCACAAGTATAAATCCTCCGCAGGATACGAGAAAGCCCTTCATTCATCCTTTCAAACAGGAGTAAATCCTTCGTAGGATACGAGAAAGCCCTTCATTCATCCTCACAAGTATAAATCCTCCGCAGGATACGAGAAAGCCCTTCATTCATCCTCACAAGTATAAATCCTCCGCAGGATACGAGAAAGCCCTTCATACATCCTCACAAGTATAAATCCTCCGCAGGATACGAGAAAGCCCTTCATTCATCCTTTCAAACAGGAGTAAATCCTCCGTAGGATACGAGAAAGCCCTTCATTCATCCTCACAAGTATAAATCCTCCGCAGGATACGAGAAAGCCCTTCATTCATCCTCACAAGTATAAATCCTCCGCAGGATACGAGAAAGCCCTTCATTCATCCTCACAAGTATAAATCCTCCGCAGGATACGAGAAAGCCCTTCATTCATCCTCACAAGTATAAATCCTCCGCAGGATACGAGAAAGCCCTTCATACATCCTCACAAGTATAAATCCTCCGCAGGATACGAGAAAGCCCTTCATTCATCCTCACAAGTATAAATCCTCCGCAGGATACGAGAAAGCCCTTCATACATCCTCACAAGTATAAATCCTCCGCAGGATACGAGAAAGCCCTTCATTCATCCTTTCAAACAGGAGTAAATCCTCCGTAGGATACGAGAAAGCCCTTCATTCATCCTCACAAGTATAAATCCTCCGCAGGATACGAGAAAGCCCTTCATTCATCCTTTCAAACAGGAGTAAATCCTCCGTAGGATACGAGAAAGCCCTTCATACATCCTCACAAGTATAAATCCTCCGCTGGATACCAGAAAGCCCTTCATTCATCCTCACAAGTATAAATCCTCCGCAGGATACGAGAAAGCCCTTCATTCATCCTCACAAGTATAAATCCTCCGCAGGATACGAGAAAGCCCTTCATTCATCCTCACAAGTATAAATCCTCCGCAGGATACGAGAAAGCCCTTCATTCATCCTCACAAGTATAAATCCTCCGCAGGATACGAGAAAGCCCTTCATACATCCTCACAAGTATAAATCCTCCGCAGGATACGAGAAAGCCCTTCATTCATCCTCACAAGTATAAATCCTCCGCAGGATACGAGAAAGCCCTTCATACATCCTCACAAGTATAAATCCTCCGCAGGATACGAGAAAGCCCTTCATTCATCCTCACAAGTATAAATCCTCCGCAGGATACGAGAAAGCCCTTCATTCATCCTCACAAGTATAAATCCTCCGCAGGATACGAGAAAGCCCTTCATACATCCTCACAAGTATAAATCCTCCGCAGGATACGAGAAAGCCCTTCATTCATCCTTTCAAACAGGAGTAAATCCTCCGTAGGATACGAGAAAGCCCTTCATTCATCCTCACAAGTATAAATCCTCCGCAGGATACGAGAAAGCCCTTCATTCATCCTCACAAGTATAAATCCTCCGCAGGATACGAGAAAGCCCTTCATTCATCCTCACAAGTATAAATCCTCCGCAGGATACGAGAAAGCCCTTCATTCATCCTTTCAAACAAGAGTAAATCCTCCGTAGGATACCAGAAAGCCCTTCATTCATCCTTTCAAACAGGAGTAAATCCTCCGCAGGATACGAGAAAGCCCTTCATTCATCCTCACAAGTATAAATCCTCCGCAGGATACAAGAAAGCCCTTCATTCATCCTTTCAAAAAGGAGTAAATCCTCCGTAGGATACCAGAAAGCTCTTCATTCATCCTCACAAGTATAAATCCTCCGCAGGATACGAGAAAGCCCTTCATTCATCCTCACAAGTATAAATCCTCCACAGGATACGAGAAAGCCCTTCATTCATCCTTTCAAACAGGAGTAAATCCTCCGTAGGATACCAGAAAGCCCTTCATTCATCCTTTCAAACAGGAGTAAATCCTCCGTAGGATACCAGAAAGCCCTTCATTCATCCTTTCAAACAGGAGTAAATCCTCCGCAGGATACCAGAAAGCCCTTCATTCATCCTTTCAAACAGGAGTAAATCCTCCGTAGGATACCAGAAAGCCCTTCATTCATCCTTTCAAACAGGAGTAAATCCTCCGCAGGATACGAGAAAACCCTTCATTCATCCTCACAAGTATAAATCCTCCGCAGGATACGAGAAAGCCCTTCATTCATCCTCACAAGTATAAATCCTCCGCAGGATACGAGAAAGCCCTTCATTCATCCTCACAAGTATAAATCCTCCGCAGGATACGAGAAAGCCCTTCATTCATCCTCACAAGTATAAATCCTCCGCAGGATACGAGAAAGCCCTTCATTCATCCTCACAAGTATAAATCCTCCGCAGGATACGAGAAAGCCCTTCATACATCCTCACAAGTATAAATCCTCCGCAGGATACGAGAAAGCCCTTCATTCATCCTCACAAGTATAAATCCTCCGCAGGATACGAGAAAGCCCTTCATTCATCCTTTCAAACAGGAGTAAATCCTCCGTAGGATACCAGAAAGCCCTTCATTCATGCTTTCAAACAGGAGTAAATCCTCCGCAGGATACGAGAAAGCCCTTCATTCATCCTCACAAGTATAAATCCTCCGCAGGATACGAGAAAGCCCTTCATACATCCTCACAAGTATAAATCCTCCGCAGGATACGAGAAAGCCCTTCATTCATCCTCACAAGTATAAATCCTCCGCAGGATACGAGAAAGCCCTTCATACATCCTCACAAGTATAAATCCTCCGCAGGATACGAGAAAGCCCTTCATTCATCCTCACAAGTATAAATCCTCCGCAGGATACGAGAAAGCCCTTCATTCATCCTCACAAGTATAAATCCTCCGCAGGATACGAGAAAGCCCTTCATACATCCTCACAAGTATAAATCCTCCGCTGGATACGAGAAAGCCCTTCATACATCCTCACAAGTATAAATCCTCCGCAGGATACGAGAAAGCCCTTCATACATCCTCACAAGTATAAATCCTCCGCAGGATACGAGAAAGCCCTTCATTCATCCTCACAAGTATAAATCCTCCGCAGGATACGAGAAAGCCCTTCATACATCCTCACAAGTATAAATCCTCCGCAGGATACGAGAAAGCCCTTCATTCATCCTTTCAAACAGGAGTAAATCCTCCGTAGGATACCAGAAAGCCCTTCATACATCCTCACAAGTATAAATCCTCCGCTGGATACGAGAAAGCCCTTCATTCATCCTCGCAAGTATAAATCCTCCGCAGGATACGAGAAAGCCCTTCATACATCCTCACAAGTATAAATCCTCCGCAGGATACGAGAAAGCCCTTCATTCATCCTCACAAGTATAAATCCTCCGCAGGATACGAGAAAGCCCTTCATTCATCCTCACAGGTATAAATCTTCCGCAGGATACGAGAAAGCCCTTCATACATCCTCACAAGTATAAATCCTCCGTAGGATACGAGAAAGCCCTTCATTCACCTGTTCGAGGAGCTCCTTAATCATGCCATTCCACTCCCCGGTGACGCGGTCCCTGCTGCCGTAGAGATTCTGGGGGACAGGGACCAGGGTGTAGTTGAACTTTAGTATGGACGCGATCTCCGTTAGTAGGTCGACGCAGAAGCCTTCGAATCGGTCGTTCCCTTCCAGCTTCTCCCATCCCTCCTTCCTCATGATGTAGGGGTCATTCTGTAGTGGAGGGGGGAAGCAAGGGGAGATGTGGTTATTCCTTATAGGAAGGAGAAATGATATGTATTTCATGTGGTGTAATTGGCATCTTTGAATGGAGAAGCAAGTAACTTTCATAATGGAGTGGGAATGGGATATGTTTCAAATGGGGAAATAGGCATCTTGGAAAAATGGGGGAATTATATATATATATATATATATATATATATATATATATATATATATATATATATATATATATATATGTATATATATATATATTATTTATTTTATTAATTAATTAATTTATTTATTTATTTATTCAACGGTAGATATTAAACCAATACAATTGAAAGTATAATAAATGGAAAAAATTTATATCATATCTCGGAAAAAAATGGGGGAAAGTAGATATATCCTTAAGAGTAGAAGAAAAAATTAATAACTTACAAACCAAGTAAAAATATTTAAAATAGGAATAACTGATATCTTATCAATGAGAAACTGAATATCTTATGAAACTAGAAAACAAATAGTTTATGAAATAAAAGTATATCCTATAAAAGTGGAAAATGGGTGTAATAATAAAAGCGAAAGTGTGTATCTCATAAAAGTGGGAAATGGTTATTTAATAAAGGAGAGAAGACAGGTCGGGTTCGTGATATCAGTGAACAGCTGTCTATTCAGATAACCATCCTTCCCCCGATAGATAAATGGCTTTCCTTATCACCAAGAGAATCCTTCTTCGTTGCGTCCTTCTTTTAAACTTATCTCGAATAAAGGATGAGGAATCTCTTCGTTTATCATATGCTCCTTGAAGGTTGCTTACATTTTGATTTTCGAGTAACTATTATTAGAAAAAAAAAAGATATTCTAATGATATTTTTACTAGCATATTCGATATTGATATCATCAATTGATATGATTTCCTGTTTTAAATGTCTTATATACTGAATATATATATATACATATATATATATATATATATATATATATATATATATATATATATATATATATATATATATATATATATATATATATATATATATATATATATATATATATATATATATATATATATATATATATATATATATATATATATATATATATATATATATATATATATATAAATTATATTAAAAAAATTGAGTATAGTAGTATCTCGTGATATACTTCCATTATCTGTAATTAGCCCTCACGTTTACCCATATCACATACCATTACTAAATCATTCGTCTTCTCTTCCATTTCTTTACCCTTAACCTTTACCATTTTTCTTTTAAACATTAGGCCTTCTCTACAAACTATTCTAAGCTTTGTCTCCCGATTCATTATTCTCAAGAATTGAAATTAGATTTCATATTACTTAACTTTCCGTAGTTATACCTCTTCAGTATTTTTATTTAAAACTGCCAGTTATTTATGCCAAAGATGCTGGTAAAAACATTATTTTCATAATCGCTTATGATGCATGCCTTCCAATGATATTTCCTCTCCCGTTGCATCTGTCTTTTTTCTGTTTATATTGAGCCCAACCTCATGTGATATTTCATGCATTCTGGTTAGCAAGCATTGCGTACATTATACGATTATTTGCATGTCAAGTTACATATGAGTATCAATGTTTGTGTAAGATTTTAGTACTGATGTGTACCATTTAAGGATGCGTCTTTATTCTAGATAAAAAAAAAAAAAAATTATAAAGCATTCATATCTGAAGATAAAAATAGACTTGAAAACTGGCACACCTTCGTATTCCTCCTTCTCATCCAGTTTTCCAAAATGATTTATAATCTTTAATTTTTCTTCATGACGAATGTGTCTGGGAAATCTCAATAAGTTCAGTTCACCCGTTAATAAGTTATGTCAGTAATACACACTTGCAATAATTTCTCCCATAATTACAAATCATAACAAAGTTACCTCACGAATATACCTGCTATTAGCCTCCATAAACTACATCCATCGTTTATTGAGATATCATGCTAACATAGACACACACACATGCACACACATACTGATCAAAACTCAAACTAATTTTGTTTTCACTGATGAAAGTAAACAAAGATTTCAAGGCCTCTCATCCTCTATTAAGATATCTTGTGAATACACACACACAAACACACACACACACACACTGATAAAAACATAAAATCTTTCCGTTTTCACTGATTCAGATAAAGAAGGATTTCAAGGCCTCGCTAATATAAATTCAAAGAAAGTTAAACTTACGAAGGCGAATGATACCACGAGCGTCTTATTCTGAAGTCCGTCCACGATCTTCCTGTAAGTGTCCTGGTACGTTCTGGTGTAATTAGCTCCGGTTTTCTTGCTCCACGTTCCAACCTGTATTGACTCACAGAAATGAAAATTGTGAGTATATTCCATTCCTTGCTCAGGAATCAAATTCCTACTTCCTATTATCAAAACCTATAAGTTGTTTGTAAATTGAGGAATTAAACTTGTACCTATTTCATATTATCAAAACCTTCGAGTTGTTTGTAGATTTATCTCAAAGCCAAGAACGTTAAGGAATCAAAGGTTTTTATTATTTTTCATGTTATAAGAACTATAAATATTCTCTTCATTTGGTCGTTTTTGTCTTTATAATTCACAGAAAGCACTCCCATATGTAAATTCGAACTTCGAGACCAGGAATAAAAAAAAAATTAGCTCTTAGTACAATTTCTCTTTAGGGATAAAGATTACTTAAGATCTTGCTTCTAGAGTAAGCGCGCGCGCACACACACACACACACACACACACACACACATATATATATATATACATATACATATATATATATATATATATATATATATATATATATATATATATATATGTAATTTGTATTTTTCCTAACATACTTGCCGAGAAACACTTTCTTAGGAGTTACCTGGAACCTCCTCTCAAACGACCAGAGTTTTGTGTAGTTTACCCTACTCCCATTTTCTATAATGGTAGGTCTAGCGGAGGGCACACACACACACACACACACACACACACACATATATATATATATATATATATATATATATATATGTATATGTATATATATATATATATATATATATATATATATATATATTTGTGTATATATACATACATATACATATACATACATACGTACACACACGCTTATGTGTATAAGAGAGAGTGTATATGTTAACTCTTTAGTTCTCAACTATGAAGTTTCTTAAGTCGAATCTTTCCCTCAAACCTCCATTTCCTATTCGTAATAAATATAGTTTTTTTTTATACTTTTCCTTGCTGCAAAGAAAGGTTCCCATAAAGTAATATTAATCGTTCTAGGGGTTTTTATAAAAGCATTAGCGAAAATCACAAAAAATAAAATCATTTTTCTTTTCGTAGAAAGAGCATAGAACAAAGATTCACTTACTTGCACTACATGGGCATTCTTGTGAAAGAAATAGAGATATTAGTATGTGAATGATGCAGCGAATTTGTACATTGGAAATGATTTAATTGGTAAAGGATTGTTAATCAGATAGGTAAAATATGTGAAAGATTTAATGACGCAGTTGTTTTATGAAGTTTTATATCAACAGTAAAACTAGTTGGCCATTGTTAGAGATTCCTAAGAACATTGACTTTTTAACAGCTAATAATAA
>NC_090735.1:18223978-18228978 GCF_036898095.1 Palaemon carinicauda
GCGACGCCTAACGCGTAGGAGATCCAAAGCTTTAATCACATTATCAGCAATTTCTCAGAGAATCGGCCAAGATTAAAGATGATGAACTGGATGAGAGACTCGGATTGATAGATTTTTTTTTCATCCTTTTTCTAATCATATTTCTATGATTTCGTATTTTTCCTATTTAACGAACCTTGGGTTACGACGAAGATTATTTTTTTTTAAACATCGTCGTCATTTCGATTCTATATTTGAGTGAGTTGAAATGACTTGAACAAGAAGGATATCATACATATTAGTAATTTTTTCTTATTTCTGTTGTCATATACATATACTGTGTATATACATATATGTGTATTTATATATATACTGTATATATATATATATATATATATATATATATATATATATATATATATATATATATATATATATATATATATATATATATATGTATATATATATATATATATATATATATATATATATGTATATATATATATATATATATATATATATATATGCATACTTACGTATAAACACATAAAATTTGTGTATGTGTGTTCCATAAATCTGTGTCACGTTTTTGCAGTCTCTATAAAATAATCTCATTCCTGTCTTCTTATTTTCGATAAATAGTATGCATATTTCAATGTTTCCTTTAATATAAATCTCTATGAAATACGCGCGTATACTGATCATATATACGCATACTTTCATGAGAATTGATCATTCCATTATATCAAGTAAGACAAAACTTGAAATTAGCAAATTGCCCATAATTTAATCAATTGTTTATAGCAACAGTAAAGGAAGTGAAAATTCCAAATGTATTTGCCGTTTGGCAAGTATACAGTGGTAACGTGTTTGCCTAGCATTCGTATGGCGGCAGATTGATCCGAGCACGGGACCGTGAGATTAAGCTTTTTACTGGGGAGGCCACTGCTGTGGTTGGCCACTACATTGATGGTTGGACTTGCACGGCTGACGTTCACAGCATATTTTCTGATAAAACTAAAACTGAAACCAGATACCTTTACCTTTACGTCGACGTCAATAAACCTTTTCAATTTGGTTAATATTTGTCACAGAATCCAAGCACTTTTATTATCTAAAGACCCTCGAAGGAAGTCCAGTCTAACGTCTGAATATATACTGAACCAGGATGGATGGACGATTAGACTATTAGGATCGAGATAACAAGGGGTGATGACAATGAAAGGGGAAAAGGATAGTCAGCATTTTCATAGAATTGCAAAAAAAAAAAAAAAAAACTGATTGAAGAACTCGGTAAGACGTCGAATGCAAATGCGTTGTAGGATTGGAAGAGTGAAGAGGAGGAAATAGATTGATAACGAGATAAAATATAGAAAGGGAAAGATAGAGATAGAAATAGGGAATGGATTGAAGGGGAGAAAGAAACAGGAGTTGAATTTGTCGAATAAGATGGGGTTGAGGAATAGCGCTTCTGGTATGTAAATGTAAGACGTCCTTGTCAATGGAGAGGCTAAATCGGTTAGTGTGTGTGTGAGTGTGTGTCTGTGTGTGCACCGAATTCTGTAGTTGCGAATGGAGAGGGAACTCGACCCCCATCGTCCCTTCATGCTTAAATTGAAATTCATTATAGCATTCATTAACATGGGAACGGAGAAGGAGGGAAAATGAAGAGTTGGGGGAGAGGGATAAAGGAGATTTACGGGAAAGAGGAGTAGAGGTGGAGTTAAATAAGTAAGGGAAAAGGTATGATAAAACCATTAGAGGCGTGGGTGGAGAATGTGGAAATAGAGAGGATAAAATAAGGTTTGGATGAACCAATGTAACTAAAGAATACGAGAGGCGTATGTGAAGAATATGGAAATAGGGGGGATGAAATAAGGTTTGGATGAACCAATGTAAATAAATACGGAAGGTGTAGGTAAGGAATATGGAAGTAGAGAAGATAAGATATGGTTTGGATGAACCAATGTAACTAAATACGAAAGGTGTAGGTGAAAAATATGGAAAGGAGGATAAAATATGGTTTGGATGAACCAATGTGACAAAAGAATACGAGAGGCGTAGATGAAGAATATGGAAATAGAGGATGAAATAAGGTTTGGATAAACCAATGTAACTAAATGCGAGAGGCGTAGGTGAAGAATATGGAAATGGAGGGGATAAAATAAGGTTTGAATGAACCAATGTAACTAAAGAATACGAGAGGCGTAAGTGAAGAATATGGAAATAGAAAGAAAAATAAAATATAGTTCTGATGATGCAATTTAACAAAAGGATACGAAAAAGGAGAGAGAGAGAGAGAGAGAGAGAGAGAGAGAGAGAGAGAGAGAGAGAGAGAGAGAGAGAGAGAGAGAGAGAGAGAATATCTCGATTCTCTTTGAAGAGAGGAAAGGAAGAGGAAACTGACTAGAACCTCAAGTAGCGAAAAAGATCTTAATGAAGTCAGTGACGGTTTCTTCATTTCTTTTATACATTTCTCATTGGCGGTCTCATCTCCCTTTCATTTCTCTCGCTCTGCACCGACACTTATCACTCCACGATTTTTATTTCATGCGGTTCCCTTTTTTGCCGACCGTATGTTGTTTTCCATTGCCGTTGTTTGTATCATTGTCTGTTTTGAGTGACATTTGTTTGTTTCATTTATTACCTTTGATTTGTCTCTTCGTCATTATGCCTCTTATCTATTATTTTTTTTATGCTTCTTTGTTGTTGGTAGGTATGAATCGTTTTTTTTTTTTTCATGATTTTAATTCGCGTAATTTCGATTCAGTTATTAATCGATTTGTGCTTACGCATGAATCATTTTTAACCGTTTTTTTTATTTATTATTTTATTTGCATTTCTTATCAATCTATCTATCTATTGTACACAAATTATATATATATATATATATATATATATATATATATATGTGTGTGTGTGTGTGTATATATATATGTGTGTGTTTATATACATACATATATATATATATATATATATATATATATATATATATATATATATTTATATATATATGCGGGTATGTTTGTGTATATATGCATATATGTGTGCATATATATATATATATATATATATATATATATATATATATATATATATACAGAGAGAGAGAGAGAGAGAGAGAGAGAGAGAGAGAGAGAGAGAGAGAGAGAGAGAGAGAGAGAGAGCTTGGTTTCTTGTGAGCGATCAGACCAAAGTCTCCCACCAACAACAATCCGCAGTTGCCAGCGTGTCAATGAAAATGCCCAAACCCCAGACATAACCCAGACATGTCTGAGCCCCTTGTCCTGCAGTGGACTAGAAACGGCTGCATTTTGTTGTTGTTGTTATATATATATATATATATATATATATATATATATATATATATATATATATATATATATATACCCACACACTTATTTCTCTATCATAATATCTATCGTTTTGTTAAAATATCTACATCGAAAAATATGTGTAGGGTCTGAAATATGTGTAATCATCATTACTTCATTCTTGTCTTGACCATTTATCATTTATTTTGTTATCTCAATTATTTATTCATCTTTTATCTAATTTCTATTCATTTTTAAATGTTTTATGTATTTCAAAAATAAATATTATTTTTCCTACTTTATTAAACCGATTTAATGTATGCCATTGCATTGACTTGCGTTTTTAATTCAAAATATCAATATCTTAAAAATTCATCTTGCATATCATTTGAGAAAATCATATCAATCCATGTATTTATTTTTAAAGAAAGATGAAATATAAAACTGGGAAATTAAAGCGCTAGTAACATTTTTGAAGATAATAAATTAATAGTGAAGAAAATGCACATTTCTGTTGATATTGCGAAACTGAATAATTTTAGAGTATTTAAAAATTCAGACTTGTGATTATGATATCAGAATCCCGAAAAGAAACAAATGGAAATAAAGAATTTAAGAAACATATCTGTTGATATGGTGAAGCTGAATAATTCAGTATTTAAAAAGGCAAACTTGCCATTATGGTATCAGAATCCAGAAAAGAAATAAATGTCAATAAGGCATATAATTTTTTCTTTATTAGAATAGTAACTTTCTTTGAAAAATAGAATGACACATCACGTGACACGATCTTTTCCTGTGCGAAATTGGTGTTGCAAAAGAGCGCCCGAAAGAGTCATCGTTTGTGACTCTTCTTTTTGGCTTCGTTCCCGAACACATTTCCGAGGCAGTTTTCTGCCAGCGATCTCCCGCCATCGCCTATGAATGTCTCCGCCAGCAGCGCATTAAGGGACGACCATGTCTCCAACGAATTTTCTTAAGGGAACGTTAAATTCCACTTCAGGGAAAAGAAAGAAAGTTGGGATGAAAGTGCAATTTCATCATCATCATCATCTCCTCCTACGCTTATTGACGTAAAGGGCCTCGATTAGATTTCACCAATCTTCTCTATCTTGAGCTTTTAAAGCAATAGTTCTCCATTTATCATATCCCACTTCACGCTTCACAGTACTCAGCCATGTAGGCCTGAGTCTTCCAATTCTTCTAGTACCTTGTGGAGCCCAGTTGAATAGCATGCTAAACCATCTCCATCTACTCCTCACCATGAACTCATCCACATATGGCACTCGTGTAATCTCTTATAGTTTCATTTCTAATCCTGTCCCGCCATTTAACTCCCAATATCCTTCTGATGGCTTTGTTCTCAAGTGTACAAAATCCGTTGGATATTATTTCATTGTCATACCACGATTCATGTCCATACAGTAACACCGATCTCATTAAACTGATATATTGCCTTATTAAACTTCATTTGTCTTTGCTAAACTATTGCTCATTGATATGTTGAATAAGTACAGTTGGACACAGGAGTTCCTGGCACACCAAGTTCTGAGGAAGAGCGGAGAGTTTGTGTGGGTAGCCATGCCGACCACTGAGACGCTCTCTCCCTACACTTATCTGTTCGGATACTTGCCGTGCAGTAAGGGTGTAGGGTGTAGCAGGGGTACTTCCTCAGACCATGGTGTGCCATGAATTTCTGTGTCGAAC
>NC_090735.1:18231478-18233978 GCF_036898095.1 Palaemon carinicauda
TCTCTCTCTCTCTCTCTCTCTCTCTCTCTCTATATATATATATATATATATATATATATATATATATATATATATATATATATATATATTTATTTTTACATATATATATATATATATATATA
This sequence comes from Palaemon carinicauda, assembly GCF_036898095.1. Taxonomy (NCBI): domain Eukaryota; kingdom Metazoa; phylum Arthropoda; class Malacostraca; order Decapoda; family Palaemonidae; genus Palaemon; species Palaemon carinicauda. The sequence continues at coordinate 18,231,601 of NC_090735.1, forward strand.
TATATAAATATATATATTTATATTTACATATATATATATATATATATATATATATATATATATATATTATATACATATATATATAATAGCATTGAAGTAATAATCTATTCCATGTCAATAAAGTAATATCCTATCTGGATCCCCCAATCTTAATTCAAACGAAAGTCAGGTGTTTCTCATATTCTGGTATAATAAATGAAGGAAAGGGACCCTTGACCACCCCACCCCCCAACCACTACTGCATACACCATTTACTCCCTCTTCTCATCCTTTCAGTTACTGTATGAAGTCATCTATATTTTAATGATTATTGGAAGCCCTCTCCAATCCTGCATCCTGTAGGTCTGAATAGAATCAAGGACGCTCTTCAGTCTCATGATGGGCGGATACTTCTTAACCGTCGTTATTGGCGAATTCTTTTTTTTCGCTGCGATACTCATTCAGAGAAGCTCAGGTACTCTAAGAGAAACTCGGATACTCTAAGAGAAGGTTAGATACTCTTAAGAGAATCTCAGATACTCTAATAAGAGAAATTCGGATACTCTAAGAGAAGCTCAGATACTCTAAGAGAAGCTCAGATACTCTAAGAGAAACTCAGATACTCTTAAGAGAAACTTAGATACTCTAAGAGAAGCTCAGATACTCTAAGAAAAACTCGGATACTCTTAAGAGAAACTCAGATACTTTAAGATAAGCTCAGATACTCTAAGAGAAGCTCAGATACTCTAAGAGAGACTCGGATACTCTAAGAGAAGCTCAGATACTCTAAGAGAAGCTCAGATACTCTAAGAGAGACTCGGATACTCTAAGAGAAGCTCAGATACTCTAAGAGAAACTCAGATACTCTAAGAAAAACTCGGATACTCTAAGAGAAGTTCAGGTACTCTAAGAGAAACTCCGATGCTCTGACAGTATTTCATTAATTCATTTCTTGTATTTCTCATATGATTTGATCAATTGTATTTTGTGAAAGGGGATGAAGGGTTTCTTTAATTTGTGTTTCATATTATTTCGATAAGAATATTTTTTGGATGGCTAGATGCTGGAAGAGGAAATGTTAGTTATGCATTTTGCTAATTGAGAAAAAAATAGAAAATCATGGCCTGCCTAAGGTAATTATTATCACAATGAGATATTGTGTGTATGAAATGTGAAGTAGAAATTAATCATTGGAATTGTGAGTCACACGTGCGTGCTTGCATATACGCACATCCATTAGCATGCACGCACACAGAATGTGTAATTATAAATGTAAATATGTATGTAAATACATTTATATACCTATATATTTTATATATATATATGTATATATATATATATATATATATATATATATATATATATATATACATATATGGGCTTTTGATTATGCATGTAAGCATGTATGATGTATGTGGTTATATTCAGGAAGCATCACTTCCGTACATAACGTTCAATACCTCATCCTGAGCTCATTATTCCATGAATAAGAATCTAAATCTTACAAAAATAACTCTGTATTTCTATTTGAATAATAACTATTCTACTTCAAGGAGGCTCTTGGTAAATCAAAACTAACAAGAAAACTTCTAAGATTGATTAATGAAGTTATGAAGAATTATTTTTTTACTTACCGTCCAGAAGCTGATGTTCCTCAGCTGCGTTGAAAAAGAGGAAATTTTTGTAAAGTTGGAATTATTTCTTACAACGTAAATTTGGGTAATTTTGTTTTCGGTACTGCCAAGATATTATGGAAATTATACAACTGAAAGAAAATATTTATATATAATATGCTGGCTAAAGGAGATAAATACTAATATTCTTTACCATTTGGAATACTTCATATCGTTTATTTACTTATATATGCAATATCGGTTATCAACATAGGTAAAAAGTATGTTTTTTTTTTTTTTTACCAAATATTTGCTATGACCTAATATTCTATGCGTTAGTTTTATGAAAATAGTCTATAAAAGTGATTAAAGATACTATTGAGAAGAATTATTAATGGTTCTCAGTACTGGCCATGACGTATATTCCAAATGAATTTTCCAATATTTTTACATCTCCCAATAGATGTCTTTAGTGAGGCATTTTTGTAAGTAAAATACCGGAAAATCCGATTTTGAGGAACATTTGGTCTCCTAAGCCTTTAGTACTGTCTATGACGTATATTCAAAATTAATTTTCCAATGTTTTTACATCTCCTTAGTAGGGCATTTTTGGAAGTAAAATATAGGAAAATACGTTTTTGAGGAACATTATTTTGATCTCCTTAGCCTTCAGCACTGGACATACCTTATGTTCTAATTAATTTTTTCAACGTTCTTAAATCTCCCAATAGATTTCCTTAGTGAGGCCTTTTTATAGGTAAAATGCCGATAAATTTCCGGTTTTGA